>NW_027457135.1:0-174930 GCF_040206685.1 Ascaphus truei | reverse complement strand
TCAAAACCTTGTCACCGCATGGTTTAAATATAGACTTCGATCTGGCCTCCTTTTTGATAGATTGAAGTGACCCCCCACTGCTGTATGTAATGATCAATCATGTAATAATTGTTTTCATTATTATTATTTTTATGTGGAATGGTAAGAAATGTTATGTCTATGAGCTTGGTGCATTGCCACTTAATCCCAGGGATAATTCCCTAGTGGCTTTTATCATGTAAGTAGATGTGTGCAATTTTAATCAGTTTATTCGCTTTTAATCAATTAATTTGCAATTAATTTGCAATTAGTATTCATCACCTTCCAGGGTATATATATCAGTAGGTAGCAACTCCCCCCTTATCCACTGATGAAGTGACCACATTGCGTCACGAAACGCGTATGGAGTAGGGAGGAGCTAGAACTGACACGGTCTTCAGAAGCAGGAGCATAGAGATCAGGAGAGACGCCAGAGTGTGATATCACGAGGCTTAGCGCGGGCTGACGGCAGTTACCCAGAGAGGTGAGCAGAGCACATTCTGCAGTGCTGGCCACCTCAAGCTGAGATAGAGGAAGCTATAGCAAATAGAGGGGGCGAATCTCGCAGAGTAACTACTGAGAGTTAGACGCCACTTCAGGGTTTGCAAACAACAATAGCACTATCCTCCCAGAAGCCTGCCTACCTGATTGTATCAAGCTGCGGACGGCACGTTGTCAGCTGTTTTTACACAGCCTGGTTTATGTGAGTAAGCCCTTGGCTGTTTTTTATTTTTATTGTAATAAATTTTTATCAATCTGCACCATCATCTTTCATGTTATTTCCTTTCTGGGAACACATGGGAACTATGACCAAGTGGTAATGCTGTGAACAGACAGAAAACCTGGAGGATAGACATACAACACGTGGGATTTGTGATATCTGGAAGAGAAGAGGTTAAAAGCACAGATTGTCTCAAAGGAACAATAACACAGCAAGTCTGTAAGTTCATTACTTTAATCTGTTGTGGAGTTATTTATGGATTCTTGTGGCTGCGCAATGGTCTTTTCCTTTTTGTCCATTACATACTAGGAGGAGTTCGGAACCAGCAGCCAGCAATCACCATCGCTCCATCAGCTGGAATATTGAAAAGAACTTTCCATATCTTTATGGACTAATCATTGGACTGGGGTATTGTTGTAGCCTGAAGCGCCGGGTCATTCCATTTTTTGTACAAAAGATAGGGCGATGGAAGTCTAACAGATACCGGTCCTATATCAGGCCCGCATTATCTGGTATTTAGCGTGCTTGGATAAACCCCCTCATCCTCTTTATGCCTTCACAGACGCCGCACCCACTTGGATAATCGGAGACTCGCTTATACACTGGGCAGAGAAGTGGGCCGTCAAACGCCCATGCGGGGCTAACCTCGGGTTGCGAACGGAGGCGGCAAATGTGGTATGGGGGGGAGGTAGGGGGCTGCGGTGGGCTCAGTTGCTCCCGCGGCTAATGGTGATGGGCAGGGATAGGAGGGCGCCGCAGATCTTGCTCCTCCACGTCGGGGGCAACGACCTGGCCGCTCGATGCTACTTCGAGCTGGTTAATTCAATAAAACACGACCTAGCCCTCATGCTCGCCCGTTGGCCAGAAGTACAGATCGTTTGGTCGGACATATTGTGCAGGAGAGTGTGGAGGGGCGCAAGGGCACCGGGCGCCATCGACCGAGCGCGGGTCAAACTGAACAAGATGGTGGGGAAGTTTGTGACGCAGTGTGGGGGATGGCAGATCACCCATCCCGAGTTCGACAACAAGTCAACTGGCCTGTTCCGGGCCGACGGCACACACTTATCCGAGATAGGGGCGGACTTGTTCAATAACGAATTGCAGGAGGGGCTGGAGAGGGTCCTTGAGGGGTTGGCGGCACGGTCTAATTTAAGGAGGTTTAAATAGAGCCGTGAGTGGCGGCAGTTCGGGGGTAAGTGCTTGTCCTTGCCAGATGGGCTCGGGGCGGGCGTCGCCCGGGGGTAGGAGCGATTTGGCGGGGTCAAGCTAACGTGACACCCGGGAACCCACTCGCGACAACGGCCGGCTCTTTAGGGGTCGGCCGGGTACGGGGGCAGCAGGCCAAGGCCTGGCTGACCCTCTGACCCCACTCTGGCTTGGACTAGCGCTTACTCCAGTATTATGATTGTTAATAAACAAAGCCGCGGCCTTTTATACCTCCAAACTGAGTCTGCCATTACTCGTCTGTTATATGTGGGTACCGTTTCCAAGTGGGAGGGGGTCCCTCGCAGCCTCCCTGGTCAAGCAATCCCTCCAGCCAATTAGGCGAGGGAAGCCCATGACCAGGGGGCAAGCCCCCCTCCCCCCTCACCTCGCTGGGATCTCTGGGCCGCCGTCGCGACCCCCCCTGGGGGGGGGGGGCAGGCCTAGGGCAGTACAAAAGAGGCAGCCGGGAGCTGAATCTTCCATTCTGCTCCCGGTCTGCTGCGAAGTTCCCACCCACCCACCCCATTAGCAAGACAGTCGGGGACAGACGCTTGCCCCCGGCCACTCCGTGGAGTATTTACAATTCCCTTGGTGATAAGCTGTCTGCACTACCTGTAAGCTGTAACATGTACCATCATATTTTACAGGGCAGTGTCCGAAGACCTCCCGAGAAACAAAGGACTGAAGTTCCTTCAGGAGGCTCCAGTTGGTCATTTTGCCACTGTCGCGGCGGCAGTTCGGGGGTAAGTGCTTGTCCTTGCCAGATGGGCTCGGGGCGGGCGTCGCCCGGGGGTAGGAGCGATTGGGCGGGGTCAAGCTAACGTGACACCCGGGAACCCACTCGCGACAACGGCCGGCTCTTTAGGGGTCGGCCGGGTACGGGGGCAGAAGGCCAAGGCCTGGCTGACCCTCTGACCCCACTCTGGCTTGGACTAGCGCTTACTCCAGTATTATGATTGTTAATAAACAAAGCCGCGGCCTTTTATACCTCCAAACTGAGTCTGTCATTACTCGTCTGTTATATGTGGGTACCGGTTCCAAGTGGGAGGGGGAGGGGGTCCCTCGCAGCCTCCCTGGTCATGCAGGAGACAGAAAGGTAGATAGAGACACAGACAGAGAGCTACCAGAGAAGGTGTTACATGGGTGAGTGCTGAGTTATTACTGTGACTCTCTGATGCTAACATGACATTAGGTTCTGGGCTCTGCGTCCCACACATGATGAACACCATGACTGTATAAAACTGAGGGGTACATATATATGTATATATATATAGCAACTGTAAATATTACTGTATGTTCATTTGCATGTCTTAGACAGGTCTGCAACCCTGTCTTTCCCCATTGTCACCCAGCATACAGCGCTTCCACTGCAGCAAGGGATTCTGGGAAATGACATGCAAATGAGCACTCAGTGCCACCTTTTGTCTCAAGCTCGTATTACACAAGCCAATCCTCAAGCCAATGCACACTGTTTTAAACACAGCTTTTAGACAGAGGCTGGGATGAGATGCAAAGCCATTAAACCCACTCACAGACATTTTTTTTTTTTTTACGGTTCACATATTAACAACCATTTAGTATCATTTTACAGAAAATAATAAACCGAAAACATCACTATACAATCCTTATATTGCCAAGACAAAAACCAACCCAAAGGCACAAAACCATTCTAAAAAGCCAAACAAAACAACACATTCCAAGGCATCATCTGTGCAACTACTACCAAACACACTCAATGCAAAAAAATATGGTTACTTCCCATTTCTACACGCGACTTTTCGTACTTTCCACAGGACATTTAACATTGCATCTAATTACTTCACGTGTCCCAGCAATTTCTCTAACGCCTCACGGATATGATACGTACTACATTGTATTTCTAATTTTCTTACTTCCTCTTTAGACACCTCTGCTTTTGGGAACTGTACTTTCAGCCATTCCGTTTTTGAAACATTTAACCCTAAGTCACCTGCCTCTTTATTTATATTATTTATCACCTCTTTTACATGCCACTCCCTCGCCTTCCTTTCTCTCTCGCTTTCATAACTTACTTTTGTTCTTCCACTAAGGTCTGCCTTTTCTCCTTTTCCCCCTTTACTTTCCCTAATCTCTCCCCCTTCACCCCCACTCTGTTGGCCTGCCTTTCCATCACTTTCATTCCCACTTACTCCACTTACACTTCTCTGTATTTTAGTTCCCTCCACGCTTATCTGGCTTTGTGAGGACGAGCTATTGCCCTCACTTCTCTCCTTCTCTCTCACCTCTCCCCTAGCCTCTTTTATTTTAACCCACTGTACATGCTCCTTTTTTAATTCTTCATACTGCTCTTTTGTCAGCTGTTTTCTTTGGTACATCAGTTTTTCTAATCTTTCTATTATCTGTTCCTCACTACTCCCCCCATGCTGCTTCCGAAAAATACCAACCCAAAATAGAACATCTCCCACTGCGTCTTCAAAATGTTCCATCTTCACTTTTAGGGTTACTTTCCCTGATACTTTTACAACTGTACCCTCTACACCTTCCTCTCTAGGCTCCCCTTTACTCTGGCTATCCTTATCTTCTTTTGTTTCTATCCCTTGCAGATTTTTACGCTTTTGAGCTTTTTTCCCTCCTATTTCATTTCCTTTTCCTTTTCCAAGACATCTTGGGGACCTTCCCTCCCCCTCTGTGCATCTTGAAACTCCATACTTTCCGCCCAGCTAGGTTCCACCACACTCAATGACCGTATTTCCCCCTCCCCCGCATCTTTCTGATGCACTGCTCCCGTCTCCTCCCCTCCCCCCACCTCCAGTTTCTGGGCCAAGGAGTCCAGGAAGAGATCTTCCTCTTTTTTCTCCACGATATCACTTATAGAACCCGCCAAACCCTCTATTGGGCCACTTGCTAGCATTTCTTCTCTTCTTAAATCCTCCTCATACATTGCTGTTATAGCCGGATCAAGCCCTCCCTCTTGGGAACTCTCCATCTCAAAAATTCCCTGACCCTCAACTGTCTCTTCCCCTTCTTCTAGCACACTGTCCCCTTTAGCTGCCTGGGCATATGTCCTTTTAGTGCACTGCCGTGCCAAGTGTCCTTCCTCTCCGCATAGATGGCATCTCTTAGGGACTCCACAGTTGGCTGCAGTATGTCCCTCTTCCCCGCAATTACGGCACACAGTTCCCGTTCTGGTGCAACCCTCCTTTGTATGTCCATAAGTGTGGCAATGCCTGCAATATAGAGGCTGTCCCGAGTAAAACAAAAATCCTCTGTCTCCTCTAATATTGAACATGGCCGGTAGGTGTGTCACTCCTCCCGCACATGATGGATCCCGTCTGAACCGTACCCAGAAACGTCTCTTCCCGTTGAACATGCCATACGGATTTTTTAGTTCTTCACCTCCTCTAATCATTTCACAATACCGTTTCAAAAAAGTCACAATCTCCTCTTTCCTTGCATACGGAGTGTACATGTGAAGTACAAGTGGTCTCTCCTCCAGCATAAAATTTGGGATTACCTTTACATGCAAATGAACATACAGTAATATTTACAGTTGCTTTATGCTTTACTGTGGAGGGTTTTTGTCACTTTTTTACCCACCATAACCTTAATAGTAGTGGTGATTACCTAGTCTAGTCTCAAACCTGCTTTGCCATTAAGACCAACCCCACACTGATGAGACCCATCAAGGTCGAAACAGCGGTGTAGCTGAGACTGTGCCCCCTTGGCCTTGAGTCATCGTTCCGGAAGGGACTTAAGACTCATGCTGCTATTAGGGGGGTACGCCATCTCAGGCAGCGGGAGGTGATCAAGAGCGGACAAGGAGAGAGAGAGAGAGAGAGAGAGATGGTGAAGGGCCGGCGCCTTGGCCTTGGGGGATCGTCCTGATGGACTAAACCCCCTCGCTGCTTTTGGGGTGCCGCACCAGATCCTTGACGGTTGGACAGACGGAGCATGACAGCTTGAGCACGGGGCGGTCAGGAGCGGACAAGCACGTGAGCAGGAGAGAGAGAGAGTGACGGGCCGACGCCTTTGCCTGGGGGGATCGCCATAATAGGCTTAACCCCCCTGCTGCTATTAGGGCGTCGCACCGAAGCTCAGGATGACGAGGACAAAGACGGCGGCGATGGAGAACCGAAAGCAGACCATCAGATTCCTGGTGGTTGAGGCGGAGAGAGCCCAGGTGAGACTCCAGTATATCGTGGAGGAGATCTTGATTGACCTGGTGGAGATTAAGATTGCACAAGTCTACTGTCTGCAGGACTTCCAGGAAGAGGGAATCTTTGATGTGACCTTCCGCAAGGAGGAGGACTGCTTGAGTGCATATGAGAGATGCAAGAAAAACGCGAGTGACCAGAGGATGAAGGGGATCAGTGTTATCCCAAGTTTTTTGTTGGAGGAAAGAAGCATAATTGTGCACATGTATGATCCTTTTGTGAAGAAGGAGGAGATAGCCTTGTTTTTGAGACATTATTGTGCAACTGTAAGAGATGGTGAAGAACTTTTGAATTGCTATGGGATATTTAATGGCAAGCGGGAATTTCACGTACGTCTAAGACCGGACCCAGCATGTGCAGGGGGAGTGATGCACCCCCCTGCTGTTTTCAAGGTGGGTGGGAAAAAAGGCTTTTTGGAATATTGGGGCCAACCCAAGAGATGTAAGAACTGTCAACAATATGGACATTTGGAAGAGAGATGTGGGGAGGTGGGAATGGTGTGTCACAACTGTGGTAAAGAGGGTCATGTGGCTGCAAAATGCAGAGTACAAAAGAAATGTGACTTTTGCTATGAGTCTGGACATTTGGCGAGAAAGTGTTTAAAGAAGAGTGAGATTTGGTGCACAAAAAGGACAAGTACGATGTCATCAATTGTGGGTAATCGTGCTAGACAAATGATGAGACAGAGTCCGGAAAAGACTAATGTACAGGTGCAGAATAGTGAGAAAGATCAGCTCAGAGGTTATGTCAGTGAGGATGGAAAGGGAAAAGAAGGAGAGGCGGGAAAAGTTTTGGAGTTTGTGAGTGAAATATTGTGTGAGTCTGAAGAGAAGGAAGTATATCAGCTTACAACAGAGGAGAGGTTATTTTGTGACTTTCTGTGTGATTATAAAGAGAATGAAGAATGTCAGCCAAGAGTAGAGGAGGAGGTAGAGATTGAGAGGGGAAGTAAGAAGGGTCTTTCTGTGGAAAGGGAAAAGTTAGTGGAGGAAGACTGTGAGGACGATTGGATAATTAGACATGTAGCAGAGGTAGAAGCAGCATCCTGTAAAGCAAAAGAAGAGGAGAGGAGGAGAGAAGAGTTTTGTTCAGGGGAAGAGGTGGAAAAAGTTTTGGAGTTTGTGGGGATTGTAAATGGGGAGGAAATAATGGAATGGGTGTATGTTAAAAAGCAGGAAAAGCAGAAAAAAACAGAAAAAGAAAGCAAAAATAAAGAAAGGAGGTTTAGAAAAGGAATAGAGGTATAACATTATGTAAAGAAATGAAGAGGAAAAAGAGAAAGAAAATGTAATGAGAATAGTACACTGGCGACACACTTTATTCGAGCTCGGCTAGTCCCACGAATTCGGGTATACCCGGGTGTATTGAGGTTTGTGACTGTTTTCTGCCCGAGTGCATTGGGTTATTTTCCAGGCAGGGATTGAAGCATTTTATTCCCGCTGGCTGCAATACTGCACAGTATATATATATATATATACTGCATTACAATTCATGAATTTATGCCATCTGGTAGACACGCGAAGCATTGCAGCCTATTAAATCCTAATCATTATCATTTAACAGATCAGCCGCCCATCAGCCAGGCATGAACCCAGGCTGGGAAGGCAAACACAACGGTGCTTGTCAGAGGTGAGGAGCGGCGCATTCCAGGTATCTGCCAGGTACATACTGGGTATTTGCTCAAATAAAGTGTGTCGGTGCAGTATATACAGGGAGAATATGCGAATGTAGGTGGTGTTAGTTGAAGGTGTGGAAAAGTGGTTTTGTTGTTGTGTGTTTAGAAGGAAAAGCTGTGGAATGACAAGATAAATTCTGACCTTTTTTGTAAAGAAAGTAATGTATTTACAGTATGTGTTTTTGAAGAAATGTAATTATGTGATTTAGTATCTTTTGGAAAAGTTCTCATTTTCTGTTTGTAAATATATGTGATGTGAATAAAACATTTAAAAAGAAAAAAAAAAAAAAAAAGCTGAGCCTGTGTCCCCTTGGCCTTGAGTCATCGTCCCTTCGGGGACTAAAGACTCCTGCTGCTTTTGGGGGGGCACGCCATCTTGAGCTAAGAGGAGTGATCCTGAGTGAGCGGTTCTGAGCGAGCGGATGCGAAAGTGAGGGGCCGGCACCTTTGCCCTGGGACATCGCCTTTACTGGCTAAAGTCCCTTGCTGCTTTTGGGGTGCCGCACCTGAGCTTGGGAGAGCAGAGATGACATCGCAAGCTGGAATGCGCAATTCCATTCGGTTCCTGATCGAGGAGACCGAGAGAAGTCGAGTGAACCTGCTGTGGATAGTGGAGAAGGTGCTGAAGCAATTGATCGGTCTGGACACTGAGAGGATCTTCTGCCTTCAGGATTTCCCTGCACAGGGGATTTATGACCTGACCTGTCATCAAGTAGCGGATGTTTGGTGCACATTTGAAAAGTGCAAGGAGAAGTCTGGTGACCCGATCTTAAATGGCATCAAGGTAATTCCAAGTTTTATGCTGGAGGAGAGACCACTTGTACTTCACATGTACACTCCGTATGCAAGGAAAGAGGAGATTGTGACTTTTTTGAAACGGTATTGGGAAATGTTCAGAGGAGGTGAAGAACTTAAAAACCCATATGGCATGTTCAACGGGAAGAGACGTTTCTGGGTACGGTTGAGACGGGATCCATCATGTGCGGAAGGAGTGACACACCCACCGGCCATGTTCAATATCAGAGGAGACAGAGGATTTTTGTTTTACTCGGGACAGCCTCTATATTGCAGGCATTGCCACACTTATGGACATACAAAGGAGGGTTGCAGGAAAACGGGAATTGTGTGCCGTAATTGCGGGGAAGAGGGACATACTGCAGCCAACTGTGGAGTCCCTAAGAGATGCCATCTATGCGGAGAGGAAGGACACTTGGCACGGCAGTGCACTAAAAGGACATATGCCCAGACAGCTAAAGGGGACAGTGTGCTAGAAGAAGAGGAAGAGACAGTTGAGGGTCAGGGAATTTGTGAGATGGAGAGTTCCCAAGAGGGAGGGCTTGATCCGGCTATAACAGCAATGTATGAGGAGGATTTAAGAAGAGAAGAAATGCTAGCAAGTGGCCCAATAGAGGGGGAGGTGGAAGTGGAAATAATGGACACGAGCGGACCCAAGAAAGGGGCACAAAAACAAAGTTTACAAAGTGACAATGATGTTTGTACAGTTGATGGGGAGGGGAAGAGTGAGCTACGGCAAGATAAGGTGACGAAGTCAAAGTTTTGTGCGCTGGATTTGTCCAGTATTGACGGGAGTGGGGAAGAGGAACAGACCGTAAGTAAAGGAAAAGAGGAAAATAAGAAGTTAGATAGGGAAGCGCAAGAAACTGAGGAGAAGGCAGGCCCTGGTGGTGCGAGTGGAAAAGGTAAAGAGGGAAAGAGTAAGTGTAAAGGATTTGTTGTTAGTGGAAGCAAAAACGAGTCTTCGCAAGGGATAGAAACAAAGGATGATAAGGATTGCCAGAGTAAAGTGGAGCCTAGAGAGAATTGTGTAGAGGGTAAAGTTAAAAAAGTATCAGGGAAGGTAACCCTAAAAGAGAAAATGGAACAATTTGAGAACGCAGTGGGAGATGTTCTGTTTTGGGTGGGTATTTTCCGGAAGCAGCATGGGGGTAGTAGTGATGAACAGATAATAGAAAGATTGGAAAAAATGATGTACCAAAGAAAACATCTGACAAAAGAGCAATATGAAGAATTAAAAAAGGAGCATGTACAGTGGGTTAAAATAAAAGAGGCTAGGGGAGAGGTGAGGGAGAAAGAGAGTAGCGAGAGCAACAGCTCGTCCTCACAAAAAAGTCAGATAAGCGTGGAGGGAACTAAAATACAGAGAAGTGTAAGTGGAGTAAGTGGGAACGAAAGTGAAGAAAAGGCAGGCAAAAAAGGGATTGTACAGGCAAAAGAGGCAAATTCTGCGGGAGATAGTAAGGGGAGGAGCACCCAGGGAAAGGATGAAGTAGGGCTTACAAAGGAAGAGGTTTTGCACAATCAACTTGCGAGGGGATTTGGGCGGAGATATTGGGATGTGAAAGAGGCAAGGGACGGGTATGAAAAAAGTGTGCTGTCTGGATTCCAGTTAGAGGAAAGTAAGAGAGGTTTGGAACGTATGGAGAAAGAATTAAAACAGATGATCGCATCACTTGAGAATAGAGAAAGGGTTTTTGTTTTTAAATGGAAGAATCTTGAAGTATATGGTTCTTATCTTTGTATGATGTTTTGGTTATAGGGTTTTTTCGTAAAGTTATGGTTTTTTTTTCCCTTCTGAAAAGTTTATCTTTGTGTTTGTATATATCTGAAGGATGAAGGAAGAAAATGTAAATATATTATGTTTTGGTGTCTTTCTAATGTTGGGTGACTGTTGTCACTATGGTGTGTTTTTTTGGTTTCCAAAAAAGTCTGTAAACTTAAAAAAGTTGTTGAATAAAAAAGTTAAAAAAAACAAGGTTGAAACATGTCTGTGAGTGGGTTTAATGGCTTTGCATCTCATCCCAGCCTCTGTCTAAAAGCTGTGTTTAAAACAGTGTGCATTGGCTTGAGGATTGGCTTGTGTAATACGAGCTTGAGACAAAAGGTGGCACTGAGTGCTCATTTGCATGTCATTTCCCAGAATCCCTTGCTGCAGTGGAAGCGCTGTATGCTGGGTGACAATGGGGAAAGACAGGGTTGCAGACCTGTCTAAGACATGCAAATGAACATACAGTAATATTTACAGTTGCTTTATGCTTTACTGTGGAGGGTTTTTGTCACTTTTTTACCCACCATAACCTTAATAGTGTGTCTATCTATCTATCTATCTATCTACTATATATTTGTGAAAGTGTTCTGTGGCCGTGTCTGTATGTGTCTCCCTGTGTCCCCTGTGTCCCTAGCGGCAATCCCATTGGCTCCCTTGGCCCGCCCCCGCACACCTCTCATTGGCCGGACACACACATACACTCACACAGAGATACACGGAGACACACGGAGACACACACAGGCAGGACACGGAGACACACACAGGCAGGACACTGAGACACACACAAAGATACACACACACTGAGACACATACAGATACACACACACACACTGAGATACACACATACTGAGACACACACAGATACACACACACACACACACTGAGATACACACACACTGAGACACACACAGATACACACACACACACTGAGATACACAGACAGGACACAGATAGACAGACAGGACACAGATAGACAGACAGGACACATACACATATACAGACAGGACACACACACAAACACACACACACACACACCACCCCCCCCCCTCTGTCCGTCCCACCCCCATCACGTGTGCCGCCCGGCTCCAGACGGAGGGTAAGCGCGGCCCTCCTACCCCAGCCGCTTCCTTACCTCCCCGGCGCTACCTCCCCCTCAGGTAAGTAACTGCGCGTCCCGCCTCAGCTTATGGCGCCAGTAACTCTCCCATTTCAGGCGCGCAGCCTCGCGCCTCAGGCCCACACAGGGTGCTTCCTGCCGCCGGCTGCACGCCTCACTCAGCCGGACGGCACATCGGGGGACAAGTGGGCGCCGGCGGGGGGGAGCGCGAGTCACGGGGAACGGGGGGGGGGGGGGGGGCGAGTCACGGGGAACGGGGGGGGGGCGAGTCATGGGGAACGGGGGGGGGGGGGCGAGCCGCGAGTCACGGGGGAACTGAGGGGGGGGGGGGGCGAGCCGCGAGTCACGGGGAACGGGTGGGGGGGCGAGCCGCGAGTCACGGGGAACGGGGGGGGGGGGGGCTTTGTGTTTTTCAATCAGATCGCCCAACAAATGTAACCCCCCTTCCTTGGGCTAATGTGAACTAATAGTAATAGCATGTTTATTAGGCCAAGGGGGTGATGTAGCGAGGCAAATTGTTGCAAGGTCTTTGCGCCCAACTTTGGTGCCGGGATTTGAAGGGTGACAACAGGAGGAGTTAGGGAAGAGTTCCCCCGTGGTATACACGGCTGTAGCAGACGTTTTTTGTGTGTGCATTATGAGGGACGTAATGACACCTGCCTTAACTGTCCAAGCAGTGTGTCGACCCCCCCCTTTCTCCCCCCCCCTCCCCTTTCTCCCCCCCCCTCCCCTTTCTCCCCCCCCCTCCCCTTTCTCCCCCCCTCCCCTTTCTCCCCCCCTCCCCTTTCTCCCCCCCCTCCCCTTTCTCCCCCCCTCCCCTTTCTCCCCCCCTCCCCTTTCTCCCCCCCCCTCCCCTTTCTCCCCCCCCCTCCCCTTTCTCCCCCCCCCTCCCCTTTCTCCCCCCCTCCCCTTTCTCCCCCCCTCCCCTTTCTCCCCCCCTCCCCTTTCTCCCCCCCCCTCCCCTTTCTCCCCCCCTCCCCTTTCTCCCCCCCCCTCCCCTTTCTCCCCCCCCGCTCCCCTTTCTCCCCCCCCGCTCCCCTTTCTCCCCCCTCCCGCTCCCCTTTCTCCCCCCTCCCCTTTCTCCCCCCTCCCACTCCCCTTTCTCCCCCCTCCCCTTTCTCCCCCCTCCCGCTCCCCTTTCTCCCCCCTCCCGCTCCCCTTTCTCCCCCCTCCCCTTTCTCCCCCCTCCCGCTCCCCTTTCTCCCCCCTCCTGCTCCCCTTTCCCCCCCCACTCCCCTTTCCACCCCCCCTCCGCTCCCCTTCCCCCCCCCCTCCGCTCCCCTTTCCCCCCCCCTCTGCTCCCCTTTCCATCACCCCCTCCGCTCCCCTTTCCCCCCCCGCTCCCCTTTCCCCCCCCTCCTCCGCTCCCCTTTCCGCCCCCTCCGCTCCCCTTTCCCCCCCCCCTCAGCTCCCCTTTCCCCCCCCCCCTCCGCTCCCCTTTCCCCCCCCCTCCGCTCCCCTTTCCCCCCCTTCCTCTGCTCCCCTTTCCCCCCCCTCAGCTCCCCTTAGCCCCCCCCTGAATATTGCTACTATACTCAGAGCTGAAATGCAAACAGGCTAACTGAAGGAATTAACCTTTCCACTGCCTGTTCTAACAGGACTGACAGAGGAAAGGCCCAGAATTAGCAATAGATGCCGAAGGCCTGGCTATATATATGTAGAAAAGCACTTTATGCCCCATGTTAGAGTGTAGCCTTTTCCCCATACAGTAAGGCCGAGTTCAGCGTGGCTGCTGCTGCGGCAGCGTGCGTCCACGCGCACCGCCCCCGCGTGCTCCTGCAGCCTGGCGATCTGTGTTCAGGCTGCAGGAGTCGGGTCGCGGCATTTGGGGGCTTGGCGGGGGGAATGTGTCACGGAGCTGGTTCGCTGAACCAGCTCACGTGATGCGACTGCAGCCCCAAATATCATTTCTGGTTACAGCGGCGTCAACGCTGCACTTTACCGCCGGTGGAGTTTTCAGTTTGAACACTCCCACCAAACAATCTGAAATTGCGACGGACGTGCGCACGCACGCGTCGCGTAGCAGCCACCCTGAACACGGCCTTAGAAAGGCAGCCAGTAATGTAATGTGTGTTTTAGCATTTCTTTGCATGCAGGCACAGTAATTCACTTAGCTGTGTTGTCTGCAGAGAAATGCTGGGTCGTGACAAAGGGCTGGGAGCAGCTAAGTGCCGGGACAAATGGTGAGCGGGGAAGGGCTGATTATCATGTCTGGGGACGGACTTCCAGCGCGGTAGAGTCTATACACATAATATATAAAGCTTGGCCCCCTGCAGAAGCAATCCCTCCAGCCAATTAGGCAAGGGAAGCCCATGACCAGGGGGCAAGCCCCCTCCCCCCTCACCTCCCTGGGATCTCTGGGCCGCCGTCGCGGCCCCCCCTGGGGGGGGGGGGGGCAGGCCTAGGTCAGTACAAAAGAGGCAGCCGGGAGCTGAATCTTCCATTCTGCTCCCGGTCTGCTGCGAAGTTTAGTGTCCTCTCCTCTCCTCCAGGTGAGTTTGTAGTCTCCCTTTGGGCCCGATCGCAGCATCCCCCCCCTCCGCCTCCGCTATGGCTGTCCAGGGGATAGTTGCGAGGCGGCCGGGGAGTGCTGCCACGGGGGATCCCCCTACCGCGCGGCTCTCCCTCCCTCAGCCCCCGTGGCTGGCCTGCTCGGCGGGCGGGGAGGGGGGGGGCCTCCGGCGAAGGGGGGGATCCGCCTGCCGGACCAAGGGATAGCTAGTGGGGATCCCCCTTACCGCGTGGCTCTCCCTCCATCAGCCTTGGTAGCTGGCGGGCGGGGAGGGGGGGCCTCCGGGGAACGGGGGGATCCCCTTGCCGGTACCAGGGAATAGCCAGGGGGGATTCCCTTGCCACGTGGCTCGCCCTCCATCAGCCTCTGCGGCTGGGGAGGGGGGGGGCCAGAGGGAGGACGAGGAGAGGCACAACAACCCCCCACGTTTTTTTGCCACGACGGTTCCCCCAACAGAATGGCCGTGGGTATCCCCCAACCCCCCCCCCCCCCCGGGGTTGGAGCACGGGACACTCAGTGGGGTTACATGGCAGTGGTATAATGTGCTGTAATTGATTTCTTTCAACATTGGATAAAGTTATGATCAATGCTAGAATGGCCGTGGGTATCGCTGCATACCGCATTCGTAGTGATAGCGGGCTGTATGTGGGGAATAAAGTGTATACACCTCAGTGTGGTTATAATGCGTTGTATTCGGGGTATGGTTATAATGCGTTGTATTCGGGGTATGGTTATAATGCGTTGTATTCGGGGTATGGTTATAATGCGTTGTATTCGGGTTATAAGGCATACGAGCTGCATTTGAGGTACAATTGGCTGTAATTGGGTTACATGGCGTATATTGTATTTGGATTATAGGGGGTGTGTATATACCGCATCCGAAGTTACAATGGGCTTTAATGGGGTGACATGGTGTATATAGTGTGTATACTGCACTCGTAGTTACGTTCTGTACGATAGGGTGTGTATAGGTGCTGCATTCGCCGTTACAATGTACTGTAACTGGGTTACATGGCGTATATAGTGTATATACTGCATTCACGGTTACGTGCTGCATGTGGAGTATAAGGTGTATTTATGCTGCATTCAGTGTTGTAATGTGCTGTAATTGGGTTACATGGCGTGCATAGTGTATATACCGCAGTCAGGGTTAAGTGCGGTATGTGGATTATAAGGTGTACATTTGCTGCACGCAGGGTTATAAGGTGTCGTAATTGGGGTACATGGCGTATATAGAGTATATACTGCATTCACGGTTACGTGCTGCATGTGGAGTATAAGGTGTATTTATAGAGTGACCATTCGTCCCGGTTTTGCCGGCACAGTCCCGTTTTTTTCTGTGCTGTCCCGGTTGACAGTCCGTCCCGGAAATGTCCCGGGTTTTGCCCCTGGTGACTGGTACCGAGCGCGAGTCGGCGGCGGTGCGCGGAGGCGGCAGCATGAGGAGGATGCGGCGGTGCGCGGAGGCGGCAGCGTGAGGAGGATGCGGCGGTGCGCGGAGGCGGCAGCGTGAGGAGGATGCGGCGGTGCGCGGAGGCGGCAGCGTGAGGAGGATGCGGCGGTGCGCGGAGGCGGCAGCGTGTGGAGGATGCGGCGGCCGTATTTTTTTTTTCCCCCAATAGCAGGATGCCGGGGGCGGGGCTTTAGAGTAGAAGCAGGGGATTGGTTGGAGGTTAGGATATGCCGGGGGCGGGGCTTAGTATCAGGGACGGATGTAGTGTGTGTGTGTGTGTGTGTGTGTGTGTGTGTGTGTGTGTGTGTGTGTGTGTGTGTGTGTGTGTGTGTGTTTTCACCAGAAGGAAGGCTCACAGCTGGCAACTGAAACTGCCGGCAGACTGGAAAAAAGCCTCACTACTTCTGGCTCCCTACAGTGGCACTACAGGTAAGCCCCATGTCGCCTGTGTGTGTGTGACTGCCCCCTTCCCAGTCTGTGTGTGTGTGTCTGCCCCCCTCCCAGTCTGTGTGTGTGTGTATGACTGCCCCCCTCCCAGTCTGTGCAAGTGTGACTGCCCCACCTCCCAGTGTGTGTGTGTGACTGCCCGCCTCCCAGTCTGTGTGGGTGACTGCCTCCCCTCCCAGTCTGTGTGTGTGTGTGTGACTGCCCCCCTCCCAGTGTGTGTGACTGCCCCCCTCCCAGTGTGTGTGACTGCCCCCCTCCCAGTGTGTGTATGACTGCCCCCCCTCCCAGTGTGTGTATGACTGCCCCCCCTCCCAGTGTGTGTGTGACTGCCCCCTCCCAGTGTGTGTGTGACTGCCCCCCCTCCCAGTGTGTGTGACTGCCCCCCTCCCAGTGTGTGTGACTGCCTCCCCTCCCAGTGTGTGTGTGACTGCCCCCCCACCCAGTGTGGGTGTGTGACTGCCCCCCACCCAGTGTGGGTGTGTGACTGCCCCCCTCCCAGTGTGTGTGTGACTGCCCCCGCACCCAGTGTGTGTGTGTGTGTGTGTGTGTGTGTGTGTGACTGCCCCCTCCCAGTCTGTGTGTGTGTGACTGCCCCTCCCTCCCAGTGTGTGTGTGACTGCCCCCCTCCCAGTGTGTGTGTGTGTCTACCCCCCTCCCAGTCTGTGTGTGTGTCACTGCCCCCCCTCCCAGTCTATGTGTGTGTGACTGCCCCCCCTCCCAGTCTGTTTGTGTGTGTGACTGCCCTCCCCCTCCCAGTCTGTGTGTGTGTGACTGCCCCTCTCCCAGTCTGTGTGTGTGTGACTGCCCCCCCTCCCAGTGTATGTTTGACTGCCCCGCTCCCAGTCTGTGTGTATGTGTGACTGCCCCCTCCCAGTGTGTGTGTGTGACTGTCCCCCCTCCCAGTCTGTTTGTGTGTGTGACTGCCCTCCCCCTCCCAGTCTGTTTGTGTGTGTGACTGCCCTCCCCCTCCCAGTCTGTGTGTGTGTGACTGCCCCTCTCCCAGTCTGTGTGTGTGTGACTGCCCCCCTCCCAGTGTATGTTTGACTGCCCCCCTCCCAGTCTGTGTGTATGTGTGACTGCCCCCTCCCAGTCTGTGTGTGTGTCTGTCTGCCCCCTGCCACTGTGTGATGCCCCTCTCCCAGTGTGTGTAAGTGCCCCCTCCAAGTCTGTGTGTGTGTGTGTGTGTCTGCCCCCCTCCCATTCTCTGTGTGTGTGTGTCTGCCCCCCTCCCATTCTGTGTGTGTGTGTCTGCCCCCCTCCCATTCTGTGTGTGTGTGTGTCTGCCCCCCTCCCATTCTGTGTGTTTGTGTGTCTGCCCCCCTCCCATTCTGTGTGTGTGTGTCTGCCCCCCTCCCATTCTGTGTTTGTGTGTGACTGCCCCCCCAGTGTGTGTGTGACTGCCCCCTCCCAGTGTCTGTGTGTATCAGTGACAGAATGTATACAGACACCAACCCACTCACCCACTCACCCACGTGTCAGTCAGTCACCCACGTGTCAGTCAGTCACCCACCCATATGTCAGGCAGTCAGTCACCCACCCACCCACGTGCCAGGCAGTCTAACGTGTCAGTCACCCGCCCACGTGTCAGTCAGTCACCCACCCACGTGTCAGGCAGTCAGTCACCCACCCACGTGTCAGGCAGTCAACCCAAGTGTCAGGCAGTCACCCACCCAAGTGTCAGGCAGTCTCCCACCCACCCCCCCAAGTTTCAGGCAGTCTCCCACCCACCCAAGTGTCAGGCAGTCTCCCTCCCACCCACCCAAGTGTCAGGCAGTCTCCCTCCCACCCACCCAAGAGTCAGGCAGTCTCCCTCCCACCCACCCAAGTGTCAGGCAGTCAGTCACCCACCCAAGTGTCAGGCAGTCAGTCACCCACCCACGTGTCAGGCAGTCAACCCAAGTGTCAGGCAGTCACCCACCAAGTGTCAGGCAGTCTACCACCCACCCCCCCAAGTTTCAGGCAGTCTCCCACCCACCCAAGTGTCAGGCAGTCGCCCTCCCACCCACCCAAGTGTCAGGCAGTCTCCCTCCCACCCACCCAAGTGTCAGGCAGTCAGTCACCCACCCACGTGTCAGGCAGTCAGTCACCCACCCACGTGTCAGGCAGTCAACCCAAGTGTCAGGCAGTCACCCACCAAGTGTCAGGCAGTCTACCACCCACCCCCCCAAGTTTAAGGCAGTCTCCCACCCACCCAAGTGTCAGGCAGTCTCCCACCCACCCACCCAAGTGTCAGGCAGTCTCCCACCCACCCACCCAAGTGTCAGGCAGTCTCCCACCCACCCACCCAAGTGTCAGGCAGTCTCCCACCCACCCACCCAAGTGTCAGGCAGTATCCCACCCACCCACCCAAGTGTCAGGCAGTCTAAGTGTCAGGCAGTCAAAGTGTCAGGCAGTCAACCCAAGTGTCAGACAGTCTCCCACCCACCCAAGTGTCAGGCAGACTCCCATAACCCACCCACCCAAGTGTCAGCAGTCTCCCATAAAAGTGTCAGGCAGTCTCCCATAACCCAGCCACCCGTCAGGCAGTCTCCCATACCCTAGAGAAAGTGCAGCGCACCATGATCCAGAGAAGAGGCAGGTCTGGCAGAAATCTATCTTTATTAGAAAGTCATAAAAACAAGGGATGCAACCCCACCCCACTCTGCCACATAACCAGGATGCTGACGCCCACCTGATGACATCAGAGCTACCATATGGCGCCCCCTAGTGACGTCAGACGTCTAGGTCTAAATCCCTGGCAATACAGCATAGAGCTGCCTTGGAGGACTGCAGCCACAGCCACACCTCTCCCCAGACTGAACACTCCCCCATGTGTGGCTGTGGCTGCAGTCCTCCAAGACAGCTCTATGCTGTATTGCCAGGGATTTAGACCTAGATGTCTGACGTCACTAGGGCGCGCCATATGGTAGCTCTGACGTCATCAGGTGGGCGTCAGCATCCTGGTTATGTGGCAGAGCCGGGAGGGGTGAGTATCAGGGGGGTGGTATATATTGTGACTGTTTCTTGTGTTTGTAGCCTTCACCTTGACTGCCGAAACGTTGGACTTTATGGCATATTAAACCTCCTTTGAGTAAGACCGTGTGCCTGCTTCTTCTTCTTTGTCCGGCTACAGGAAGGGTCAGGAGACAGGGAGGACAGAGGCAGGAGAACCCCATCTGGCTCCGGCCTTGCCTGTCCCTACGAATACAAACATACAACCCCTCACTGAATAACATAGCCCTAACCCCATGTAATAATCCTGGGTGTAAACAAAATAATGGTTTTATGAATATTGTAATGGTTTAATAGGGACCTAGGAGGTGGCCAGTGGGGCTGTTATGTGTATTTGTGTTTATTGAGGGTAGCGGGGGTAGCGGGGGTGGGTGAACGGGGTATTGGCCCCAAGGATGGGTGTTTAGGCCTACCGGGTGGGGGGGTAGTGGGAGGGGTTAACCCCTTCATTACCTTAGCGGTATTAACCGCTAAGTTAAAGAAGAGGTTAAGTCATCCCCCAACCCCCTGGCAAGGCCTAAACACCCAGCCAGGGCCAAATACCACCTTCTGCCACCCCCGCTACCCACAATAAGCCTGGCACGGGTGTATAACCCCTTCATTGCCTTGGCGGTAATGAAGTTGCCTGTAAATGCATTTTTTATGCATGGGATTCATGCCGGGGGTCTCTGGTGCTGATATTAATGGATATCAGCTCTGGGACACATGCATGTTATTTTCATCGCAGCTTCACCCCACCTTCTTGCCAACTTTTGTGGCGGGACAATTTGGAGAAGAAACAGCAATTTTAAAGTGGCGATCAGCCGCAATAAGCTGATCAGGGCTTATAGAATTGAGCGTGTTTGAAAAACTGGCGATCAGTGCCGAAAAGTGGCTTATCACCGCGCGTCTGCAGATTTTATTTATTTATTTATTTTCCGGCAAAACAAAAAACGGTTATTTTTGCTCTAATCGCCAGCTTCTCTGGGCTTACTGAATCGCTGTAGGCGATTACTGCATGAGGGCCTTAGGGAGGATTTGTTCCTGTAAAGTACACCTAGTTTGGCATAGGATTTGGATGTCAGGGTATCAATGTGCAACCCAAATGTTAAATGGGAGTTGAACTATATGCCCAGATATTTCAAACCAGTAACAGGGGCTAGGATGGTATTAGAGTTGGTTTTTATCTGAAGCTCTGTCATTGGTAGCTTTAGCAATTTAGCTCTGGTCCCAAATACCATTGTTACAGTCTTGTCAGTGTTTAAAATCAGTTTGTTTTGGGAAATCCAGTTTCAAGTCTCAAAAAATCAGATTGAAGTACGTGTTCAAGGTCAGAGAGGCGAGGGCTGCGTGCATATAGGATAAGATCTAAGGCCTCTCACAATAACCCGTTAGGAATATTAATTCCTCATCTATCCGACATAAGTATAAAATATACTCTAACCAAGACCCCTAATACAGAGTTACCCACCTTATACGGGAGCAGATGCCAGACGAGTATAGTAAATGTATCTTATTTCTTTTGCCACTGGAGGGCAGCGTGGAGTTACACGGAGTGGCGCCCGTAAGGACGACGTGCCAGTTAGGCGGAAGGAGACGCGCACACACTTTTATGTGAAACGGATATATTTGGGGAGGGATTTAGGAGTCTGACTGAGAAAATTTATATTTTGTCACAATGGAAAAATGGAAAAATTAACCATTTAAATATGCACAGATTTTATCCCACTTTTGGAAATTAGGGATGTTGCCTAAAAGTCTGAGAATGCACAAAGTGCCACCCCTGGGCTTTAATGAAGCAGCATTTGTGGGATAAGGGGAACAGCATTCTGTATAAAGGTATTTTGGGCTCGATATAAATAATTGAAGCCAAAAACTAATATTAAGGGGCCTATGCAGAGAGCAGCGCGAACGGAAATTTCGGCGTTTTTTAGCGCTATATGGCTATAATAAGGTTGGAAATGGCGAGTTGAGTAAAAAGCGCCATTTTTTATTTTTTTTTAGTAGAACTCGCCGCACGGCTGGCGAGAACCAAAATCTCGCCAGTTTTGAAAAGGGCCGTATGCAGAAAGGCACGATCGCCATCTAGCGGCTGTTCGCGCCATTAAAATGGAGAGAAATTCTACAATTAGCTCCGCCAACAAAAGTTGGCAGGAAACTGGAGCTCACCGGCGAGAGTGAAAAGAAAAAAAAAAAACGCTCTTTTTTTCAAACATGTTTCACCAGCGCGCATCTCGCCGGTTGAAACTCTCCATAATCAAGCATGATTTTAAATGCAGTTTTCTGACCTTTCTGCATATGGAGATAAAATCACGCCATTACAGGTACAATTTATTACCAATTCCAATTATTTCCAGCGCTGCTCTCTGCATAGGCCCCTAAGTAAATTGAGAATGGAAAAATATTCAGCACAAACGTACAGAATGTGATGTTCTGAGAGATCTTACAGATGTTATCAAATCCCACAATGAATGTATAGAAAATGTCTGTATAGAACGAGTCAAACAAGAATATGCCAATAAAACGTTTAATTGGGAGATACAGGGGCCACAATTCAGGTCAGTTAGCTGGAAGAAGGGAAGCCGGTCAGCCGGTAGAGCCGGTCAGCCGGTAGAGCAGGTCAGCCGGTCAGCCAGAAGAGAAGGTCAGCCGGTCAGCCAGTAGAGCAGATCAGCCGGTAGAGCAGGTCAGCCGGTCAGCTCTGAGATCAGCATTACTTATATCCCCTAAACGTTGTCCTCTGCATATAATGCGCAGAACAGCCTGCACTGCATATACTATACATGAGATACTTAACCCTTTCTTTTCGCTCGACTCTAATCTGACTGATTTGCTAATTGGTTTGTAATTAGAGAGATATTTGTAGCAGAATCCCATGTATGTTCTTTTTACCTTTTTAGATACCGTTTTGTGTTATAAAAGATATGAGATCAGAGGGGCTCCCTGTTTGCACTCGTGTTTTGGCAGAAGTGTATATGTGACCCTATAAATCTCCCTCACACCCGGGCTTGGCAGCGTGACACTAGTGCAGCGTCCTGGGGAAGAATCACTGAGCTGTTAGCAATAGATACAACGGATAGAAAAGACACTACACATAGGTTGGATTAAAGAGAGTATTTTATTGAAATAATTAATCTCTTTGCTGGGAGGGGCCTGCAGCACATTGCAGAGCGATATAGTAACACGCAGAGCAATGCACTGCAGGCCCCTCCGGCAGCAAAGGAGTGAAGACCAATGCAGGGTGTATAAAGATCTCACTGATAATTCATGCACAAAGGGCAGTTTGTTGCTGTGATCCAGAGGAAGGCGAAACATAACCCCTGCTGTGCAATGGGGGGAAAAAATTCCTTCCTGACCCCATTAAATGGCGATCGGATGGTCCCTGGATCACTGCGCAGTGAGATCAGATGGAACAGCACAGATCAGCGTTGTTATACACAGGGGCACACTCAGTATATAGAGATGCGGGTGATGGGGCCCTTGTGCCCCTATGTATAACTCACCTGCTCCCCCATCCCCCTGCATATCTATCCCATTCACCCCTTTTCCTCCCGCATACCTCGCAGGGCCGCCCGGCCATTAGGCGGTCGCCTAGCGCGCAGAGGTCCTAGGGGCGCATTAATAATCATTATTATTTTTTCCTCTTATTATTTCTAATTTATTTATCTTTTTTTAAAAATTATTATTCTTTTTTTTATCCAGTATTTTGGCGCCCTTTTATTTTTATTTTGCGTCGCGCTGGGGTGCGGTCGCACCCCCTGCAGCCCCGATAGCTACGCCACTGTTTATTTTATTATTTTATTTATCTTATTATTTTTTATACAACTGGGGCACAAATTTTAAGTTTTGCCTCGGGCGCATGAAACCCGTGCTCCGGCCCTGCTCCTTGTTCTCTCTCACCCTCTCACGCCCAATATCCCAATCTCCCTCTAGTACCTGCCCCTCCCGCAGCCTTCCTGATCTTATCTGCCTCTCCTGCGGTCAAACCAACTTCTCAGGGCCCCTAGAATACCCCTGGATCTACGCCCTGGCTTCTCTGCTACCTGCTCCCGGGGTCTGCTGCTCCGCCTAAAAAAGGTGAAGCAGCAGATCTGTCCGCACCTCTCGTATTCTGCTACCTGCTCCCGGGGTCTTCTCCTCCGCCTAAAAAAGGTGAAGCAGCAGATCCGTCCACACCTCTCGTATTCTCCTAGGCCATCGTCCACCACGTCGCCAGACTTGACATCCGCTTCGTCGTCTGTCTCATCAGCCGCCTTGTAGCCCACCTCTTCGCACCACTTGACGCCCGCTTTATCGTATGCCTCGTCGTCCGCCTCGTAGCCCGCCTCGTCGTCTGGTGGCACAAAGGGCACCACCTTCGTGCGTGTCCTGATCTGCAGGAGACATGAAGTGTTTGTAACCAGGGACAGTGATACTCTGTATCGCAAGAGCTCCTGTGCCACTTATACCCCCTCCCCAATACCACGTTATACCGCCCTCCACAGGGCAAATACCCGTTATACCCACCTCCCCAGGCTCAGTACCCAGTTATACAACCCTCCCAAGGCCCAGTACCCAGTTATACAACCCTCCCAAGGCCCAGTACCCTGTTATACCCACCTCACCAGGCCCAGAACCCGTTATACCCACCTCACCAGGCCCAGTACCCATTATATACCCCTCCCCAGAAGGTCATGTTTCTATTTATCAAAAATACATTGAGTTACCTCTGGTTTTCAAGCATGTCCTGGGGGAGTTATCACAGAGACACAGAAACGTCACTGAGTTTGGTGAGTAACTCCCTTAAACTCTCAGCAGTTGAATTCCCCATTAGGCGCTTAATGCGTTAAAAACAAGCGTTGCTATTTCTTTGCATGAAGTTGCAGGTAATTGGAAGAGTTACACAGTGACGGCTATTTCATCACTCACCTTCTTCCATCGAATCGGTCTTAGCGGTAGTGATCTCAGTATTATTTCCTCCTTCACATCGGATATCCATATCCATTCTTCGCCTCTGATTTGTATGCAAGACAATGCTTTAAGACAGGGTTGCGCAACCTTTTCCCCCTGCTCCCCCCTCCACCCTCCCCACCTTGTCTCCGACGTTCTGATGTAACGACGTCATGTGATATCACGTTGCTATGGTAATGCCACATCATGTGACGCCACGTTGCTGTCTCCAGAAGCCGCCGGAGACAAGGAAAGGGAACTTACAGAGGCCTTGCGCGCGATTTCCGGCATTTAATTTAAATGCTGTGGGGAAGAGCGAGGGGCCACTGTAAGCGCCGAGCCCCTCCTCCCCAAGAAAATGTCGCACGCCTCGATTTGCGCACCCCTGCTTTAAGAGATATTCTGGGACCCTCCAACTCCTCCATCGGACCCTTCCTCATATTGACTGACCTTGCAGTGCTCTGCACTGACTTGCACTGACCTGCTATGATGCCTCTCAAAATACCATGCTAACTCATTCTGAACATACATGTGTCCTTTCTACATGTTACTCAGCTTGTATGGGCCACAGACAGCTTTCCGGGGGTCCAGGACTAGTTGCCACCGGGGACACTCACCCATGGGTCGGCGACCTTGCGAGAACCCACCCCCCCAACCTGTTTTCTCTTGCATTGCCATAGACAACAACATTTCAGCCTGCTGGCCTTTCTCAGGTAAAGTGGCTAAACCCACTAAAGCCAGTAAAGAAAGGCCAGCAGCCGAAACATTGTAGTCTGTGGCACAATAAATTATCTTTTTTTATTCAAATCCGTGTGCCCTTTTCCATCAATCATATTGTATACATTGGACGAAATGCCGGTCTTCCCTGAGACTAAGGGGCACCGGTAAAAGTATGACTAATTGTTTTTTTTAGTGTGCAGCAAATCCCCATCATTTTTGCGTTCTCTTGCTCTGCCCCAATCTGACACAGCACCTTGCTCTCTCACCCCCCTCTTACACTCCCGCGTCACCCTTTCCTTCCCCAAAGGTTGTCCTTTAATCAGATCTTACCCAAATTGTCTCCATCTCCCTTGGAAATGTTCTGTCTTTAAACTGTGCGGCTCCTCTTGATCCGAACTTTCTTAGCTGACCCCTTTAGGTTTCGGCTCCGAGGGTCTAAAAAATAAGCGACTCCGAAAAGATGTGAAATATGCCCACGGGTCCTAATGGGGCACTGAGGGGGAGACTTAAATACTAGTAAATATAATCTACTGTGCTAACAAATATAATCTATTAACTAACAAATATAACTTATTAAACTAAGAAATATAACTTATTAAACTAAGAAATATAATTTATTAAACTAAGAAATATAACTTATTAAACTAAGAAATATAATTTATTAAACTAAGAAATATAACTTATTAAACTAACAAATATATCTTATTAAACTAAGAAATATAATTTATTAAACTAAGAAATATAACTTATTAAACTAAAAAATATAACTTATTAAACTTACAAATATAATCTATTTAACTAAATAAATATCTATTAAACTAAATAAATATCTATTCAACTAAATAAATATAATCTACTTCAAAACAATACAATAAAAAGCTGAAATGATACGTTAACCAAGCCACAGATGTGATGCCAATGAGCGTTGAACTCCTTGCAGATCCACCGTCAGCTGGTTGTGGCAGAAAGTGGTGACATGCAGTAGAACAGAGTGGTTGAGCTGTAACCACGGCAGTCAGGTCAGAAATCAACACAATATTTTTTGAAATTTAGAATGAGAATGTTCAGTATGTCACATTCTGGGCTCAGACACTGAGCCCTGTCACATGTTAGCAGCTTGTGATAATAGAAAGTATCCATATACTGGGATGTGATAAGAGACATTATAGTCATTTTATACTGGGTCCCATAACCTGCTTTATATGAAGTATCATTTTACACTAGTAGAGATGTTACATTTTGAAAAAATAGCGCTTCTGGCGACAATGTTCATTTTCTCTACAAATGATAAATGAAAAAGTTGGATAAAATGTTATATGTGTGTGCGCGCGCGCAATATATATATATATATATATATATATATATATATATATATATGAGTGAAAAGAGAAAAAAGTAACCCGTATGGGAGCACTCAGGTATGCAGATTAACATATAGTATTTTATTTATTTGACACAGTGCAAAAAAGGATAAGTAAACAGTACATGATTAAAAACACTTTAAAAAGGCTAGGACCCCTGTCACGGGTACTACCCATAGACACAAGTGGGCAAAACTAGGGAATGACTCAAATTGTCAACCCTTAACATGAAAATGGATAGTGACTCAAGAAACACTTGGATAGGTCAGAATAAATCACAACAGGTTAATGGGTTCACAGGCACCTATACAAAGCTAAAGATAATACGTACTACACACCAATGAAGTGACTAGTCAAAATATAAATGACAATCTTAAACCATCATGAATCTGCTTGAGCATACAATTATGTAACCAATACCAACAGCACAAATAAATCACTTGAAGGAAAAAGGTGGCATGATGGGATGAAGTCACTAGATGTGTAGAGCAATGAAGTGTGTGAATAGCATGTATGGAAAATTACCTGATGAACACCTATTAGATAACCTTGTGTGTGTTGTCAGTATCCATAATGAAAAAATAGAGTGTCACAGTCCAAAGATTAGTTGCACCAGTGCTGGGTAGCATAGTTACGTGAACATCTGTCAGGGGTCCTGCCTAGCACCCCCACTCCGACGCACCCCCACTCCGACGCACCCCCACTCCAAGTCTAAGTCTCTGGACGAAACGCGTCCATGCTATTCACACACTTCATTGCTCTACACATCTAGTGACTTCATCCCATCATGCCACCTTTTTCCTTCAAGTGATTTATTTGTGCTGTTGGTATTGGTTACATAATTGTATGCTCAAGCAGATTCATGATGGTTTAAGATTGTCATTTATATTTTGACTAGTCACTTCATTGGTGTGTAGTACGTATTATCTTTAGCTTTGTATAGGTGCCTGTGAACCCATTAAGCTGTTGTGATTTATTCTGACCTATCCAAGTGTTTCTTGAGTCACTATCCATTTTCATGTTAAGGGTTGACAATTTGAGTCATTCCCTAGTTTTGCCCACTTGTGTCTATGGGTAGTACCCGTGACAGGGGTCCTAGCCTTTTTTAAGTGTTTTTAATCATGTACTGTTTACTTATCCTTTTTTGCACTGTGTCAAATAAATAAAATACTATATGTTAATCTACATACCTGAGTGCTCCCACACGGGTTACTTTTTTCTCTTTTCACTCATACTATTTACAACCCGTGAGCACCGCCAATTCTTACTGATGTAAAGTTATTTATTGGCTTATGGTGGCATTAATATTGCAAAAGTAGATGCAAGGTTTTTTTCCCCACCTTCCCCCCCTTTTTTCCCCCGTTATTTGAACATACATATATATATGACACGTCAGGTCACTCTGTAACCGAACCCGGATCTGTGACGCATATGTACTGAGGTGGGGTTGGATCCCCCACGGTTATTTCTTGTTTTATTAATAAATAATTTACTATATTTTAATCTCTGGTGCGCATTGTGTGCATTTTTCTTCTTGTCTGCACAGTGCTTCAGATGCTGCATCTGAAAAAATGCCGGTGGATCGGGATGTGAGGTAGGGAAGTGACGTCCGCGCCGGAACGTTATTGCCACGCCTCCAAATATTCATTGCCACGCCCCCAAATCGCGCCCGAAGCATACCCTGCAAAGCCATAAAAAAGCTCAGGCTTCAGCAAGTGTATTGCAGCGTGTGCGCCTTCCCTCCATCTGAAATACTATAGACGCAGCCTTATCGACGCTTACTAAATAGGCCCGTGTCTCTCTCTCTCTCTGTGTGTCTCTGTCTCTCTCTGTGTGTCTCTGTCTCTCTCTGTGTGTCTCTGTCTCTCTCTGTGTGTCTCTGTGTCTCTGTGTGTGTCTCTGTGTCTCTGTCTCTCTCTGTGTCTCTGTCTCTCTCTGTGTCTCTGTGTCTCTGTGTGTCTCTGTTTCTCTCTGTGTGTCTCTGTGTGTGTCTCTGTATCTCTGTCTCTCTCTGTGTCCCTGTGTGTGTCTCTGTGTCTCTCAAATCAAATCAGCTTTATTGGCATGTCAAAAGAACATTTCAGTATTGCCAAAGCATGAGTAATAGGGGGTGTGGGACAATGATTACACGAATACTAGGGGGTACGGTATAATGGTTATACAGTACATTACTTTTGTCTCTCTCTCTCTGGGCCTCATGCAGAGAGCATCGTTATTTCAAAATTCGCCATTTTTTGTACAATTTCGCGCAGAAACCGGCAGAAAATGGCGAGTTACGAAAAACGCGCCATTTTGTTTTTTCTATTGCTAAAACTCGCCTCGCGGCTGGCGAGAACCTCCGTCTCGCCATTTTTAAAACTCTCCGAATGCAGAGAGGTACGAACGGCATGTAGCGGCTGTTCGCGCCAGGGAAATGGCGCGATTTTCTCATTTTTGCCGCGCCAGGAAAAGTTGGCAATAAAATGGCGCTCGC
The DNA here is from genome assembly GCF_040206685.1 of Ascaphus truei. Lineage (NCBI taxonomy): Eukaryota > Metazoa > Chordata > Amphibia > Anura > Ascaphidae > Ascaphus > Ascaphus truei. The sequence goes on along the minus strand of NW_027457135.1, from coordinate 146,569 downwards.
CGCCTATACCAAAGGGGGGAAAAAAGCCGCGATTTTTTTTTAACACATTTCTGAAGCGCGCATCTTTCCCATTCAAACTCGCCACACGCATCCATGTTAAACATAGCAGAATTCGTACTTTTCTGCATATGGAGAATAAAACTCTCCAAAAAAGCTACTTTTTTTTTTTTTTTTTTTTTTTATAACTTTCTTTTATTGTTTTTTTGCAGAGATAGTACAATCCAGAATCATATTGTTATCATTTAGTCTGCTTTATGACATACAACATCAAGACGAACATGGAAGGGGGAAGACGTGAGAGGGAAGGGTGAGGGGGTGGGGGGGGGGTGGGCAGGTAACGGCTCATGGAGGGGTGTAGTATCCTCCGAGTATTCCAATAAACCTGGCTCTTTCTGCGTGTTCTGATCTAACTCCTCGATCAACCCACCGAGTCCAGCGATCGGGGGAAGGTGTAGGTCTCTCGCATTCGTCCTATCTGTCAAACTATTTGTCAACTCTCTCGTGTGTCTGTTCCGTCACTGAAGGACAGCCCACCTGTTACTATCAAAGCCAAACGGTGGCATTGCTCATCCCTGGGATATCGGTCTGTGCCAGCCACAATGACCATACTTTTTGAAAATTTGAGCCAGTGTCGTTGACTAGACTTGTCAACTTTTCCATCTGGCAGGCGAACCAAATTCTGTTCCGAATTTTGTCTATCGATGGAATTGCATTCTGATTCCACAACGCTGCGGTCTCGCACCTCATCGCCGTAGCAAAGTGTGCTATTAGTTTGTTTCCTGATCGAGATACCTCGTCCGTGGGCCTACCTAACAAGAAAACCCACGGATCCAGTTGGATTTTGAGGCCCAAAAAGACCTTTTGAAGCCAATCTCTAATTTGTGTCCAGATGGGTATGATTCGTGGACAAGACCACAGCATGTCTACCAGGTCCCCCTGTTCCCCACACTGTCTAGGGCAGAGAGGGGAAGCTCCCGCGACGAATTTTGCCCTTCTAACTGGGGTGAGGTACCACCTCAATAATACTTTATATGAGTTCTCCTTCAGTGTCGTACAAATCGAGCTGCTGGCCGCAGCTTTGAAAATTGCTGTCCACTCTTCGTCTTCTAACGGTCCTGTCAGGTCTGTCTCCCATTGGGTCATAAAACTGGGTCTATGTGCGTCATCCTTATCTGTCCCAACCACCTCCCTGTACAGAGCAGAGATGAGTCCCCGTGTATCGGTTCCCCGATCACAGAGCTTTTCAAAATTAGTTAGTGGTGGTCTGTTTGGGTGTTTGGTATAAAATGCCCGAACCTGGAGGTATCTAATCAAATCTGTGTTGGGTAAGCCCTTTTCTGACTGTAAAATCTCGAATGTTTTGATTGTGTCTCTGCCCTCCAAGTCCTTAAGCCTTCTTAAGCCCCCCTTTTGCCAGCATGTGAAGTTCCTTTCAGTTAACCCCGGAGCAAAGTCCGGATTGCCATATAAAGGGGCCATTAATGAATCTTTAGAGGTCAATGAATGCCTATTTTTTGTCGATTCCCAGACCGAGAGAGAGTTCAACACAGAGGGCAGCGGGTTTTTTAGATCTTTTAGTCTAGCCCTGGGATACCAGATAAGATCCTTGAGCTCTAGCGGAGCACACACCTCCCTCTCCAAAGCTACCCATCGCCTCAGCTCTGGATCACCATGCCACTGCGTGATCTGACATAGTTGGGCCGCTTTATAGTAAGCCATCAAGGTCGGCACTGCCAGACCTCCAGTTTCCTTAGGCCTTTGCATGATTGACATTCGCACTTTTCTGCATATGGAGAATAAAACTCTCCAAAAAAGCTACTTTTTATGAAATTCGCCAATTTGAAAATTCTATGCTCTCTGCATGAGGCCCTCTGTGTCTGTCTCTCTCTCATTCTCTGTGTCTCTCTCATTCTCTGTGTCTCTCTCATTCTCTGTCTCTCTCTCTCTGTCTCTCTCTCTCATTCTCTGTCTCTCTCTCATTCTCTGTCTCTCTCTCATTCTCTGTCTCTCTCTCTCATCCCTGTATGATAGGTATGTTCCAACTCTATTTTTTGCTTTTCTTTTCCGTTTGAGAGGAGGGAGTCCCTCACCTCTTCAGCCACACACCAGGAACGCTGGATTGCTTTCAGACACTCGGAGAGGCGGATACAGTCGTGGATTGCAGGCACTGATTTATCTGGTAAATACCGCAAACATGCTTGAACAAGGGCCGTAGACATTTTATTTGATGGTTTAGATTACCATTGTCTGTGGTTGTTAGTTATTGGTATTAGAGTTTTTTGATGTTGTTACGAATCAAATACATTTTGAAGTAGTAATCCCCTCCGAACTGGCCATTCCTGGCCAATAATGCCCTGGCTGTAAAAGTTGAAGGGCCCAAGCAAAGCCCCCACCTCTATACACACTAACACTGCAGGGGCATCAAAGTGTCTCATTGTCATGGCAACGGGGGGTGTCACGTGATGTCATTTGTTTAATAAATTATTTTTTAAGGTGTCCCGGTTTTTCATTTTCGAAATCTGGTCACCTTATGTATTTATGCTGCATTCAGTGTTGTAATGTGCTGTAATTGGGTTACATGGCGTACATAGTGTATATACCGCATTCAGGGTAAGTGCTGTATGTGGATTATAAAGTGTATATATGCTGCATTCAGGGTTATAAGGTCGTTTATAGAGTATATACTGCATTCACGGTTACGTGCGGCATGTGGAGTATAAGGTGTATATATGCTGCATTCAGTGTTATAATGTGCTTTAAGTGGGTTACATGGCGGGTATAGTGGATATACTGCATTCAAGGTTACGCGCCGTATTGGATTATAACGGGTATATATGCTACAGTCAGTGTTATAATGTGCGGTATTTGGGTTACAGGGGTGTATACGGTACCGCAGGCGTGGTGGCGTGCCGTATTTTGATTATATGGCATACACTGCGATCACGGTTACGTGCTGGGTTCTGAATATAATGTTTATAGACCACATGCGCGGTTACATGACGGGTTTGGATTATATGGCGTATATGCTGCATGCTTGGCTTCGGGCCATTGCGTGGAGCATAGGGGTATGTATATACTGCCTTTGGGGGTCATGTGCTGTATTGGTCCAGCGTTACATGCTACATTCAGGACGACATGGGGTATACGGTGCGTTATGCTGCAGGCAGAGGTATAACGCGTGTAGGGGTTAATTTCACTTCCTGTTCAGCGCAGGCCATGGTAGGGCATGGGTAATCCCTCTTCCTGTTCAGCACTTGGCTCCCTCTATCGTATGGGTAATCCCATTTCCTGTTTAATATACGGCCCTGCGGTTGTATGGGTAACCCCACTTCCTGTTCAGCACATGGCCCTGCTATGGACGGGTAACCCCCCACTCTCTGTTCAGCACAGGGCTGCATGCCTCTGGTTTGGTGTGGGTAATCCCACTTCCTGTTCAGCGCATGGCCAGGGATGGTGCGGGTAATCCCACTCCCTGACTGGGCACGATCAGGAAAATATGCTGGTATAGCAAATATGCATGCGGGAAGGGGGTAAAGGGGCGGTTGCAAATAGCAGGCCTAACCCCCCTTCTTCGGTTAGCAGGAGGTCCCATGTATCGATGATAACATATCAATTCATGTTTCTTTCAGTCAGTTTCGGTACCACGTGCGAGTAGCAATTCAGTTTTCATCCGGATCGGATCCGCCTCCGTCGACCCTCGATACTTCCCATACTCACAGAAAAACTCAGTAGACGGAACACATAGTTAAATCACGCAAATTGAAATGACACTCCCGCGACACTTAGCGCATCAATCAGAATGTACTTCGTAGACAAAATCATACAACTGCAGGCTGACGCGCGAAGCAAGGAAGAAGGCTGGTTCCAGAGTCAGCTGTTGATGCTCATGCACCGGCAGAGTCACCAGCAGTAGTGACACCAGCGATAAGCGCAGCGCCAGTTCTAGCAACGCTAATCGCATCAGCAGCGGCGATAGCTACAGCTATAGCGACAGTCGTAGCGCCAGCATTGGGGGCGGCACCAGCGGTAGCGACACCTGTAGTTCCAGCAGCGGCAGTGGCCGCGGTTCCCCCGCAGGCGGTTAACAACACACCTCTAGGGGCCGGTGGGCTGGCCGGGCTAGTGGACTCACCATCCTCCACGCTCCCCCTCCCTCAGGCGGCACCCGCCTCAGAGGAGCTAGCCAAGGATAAGAGGATGCCCGATGCGGCATATAAGGTCTCTTATACATCCAGACCTAGCTCAGTGGGCTTGCACTTGCTGAAAGAGGTGAAGGACAAGATATGGGCCGGGGAGTACGTAGATATATTATCTCTGCTACCAGGCTACAGGGAGGCAGGCGTTGGCCGCGTCCTCAAAGACGGGGGAAGCGAAGAAGGTGGATGTGGAAAAGAGGCTTTTCCCACACACCTTTCGCAATTGGTCTAAGGCATTTGTTATCCTGGCTGGAGTAATTGGGGAGAAGGATCCCCAGGCGTGCGCCTCGCTCTTTACGTATCACGACATGATCGAGGAAGCACACCACGCTTACGGGGGAACGGGTTGGTGGACATATGACCAGTGCTTTAGGCAATCAATAAAGGCCCAAGAGGTGGTGATACCATGGAACGTCAAGGACGTCAACCTTTATTTGCAGTTTGTGTCTGGGGGCGGGGCAGATTCCTTTCGAGGGAGCGGCACCGGAGGTAGGGGGACATGGCGGAATAACGTACCAGGGACTAGCCAGTCGCTGCGCACCAACTCGGGCGTCTGTTGGCCGTTTAACCTGTCCAACTGCACGTACGACAACTGCCGTTTCCAACACATCTGCTCCTTTTGCGGCGGCCGCCACGCCCAGGCAAAGTGTTTTAAGAAGGGCGGTCGCAGGGGGAGGAGCGAAGGGCGGAAGTTTGGACGCGAGGGTAGCGACACCAATAATCGTCGCCAATTTGGCACCGTGGCTAGCAAGGTATCCCAATAGGGAAGCAGCCCAGCTACTCTTAGCTGGGTTTAAGGAGGGGTTTAGGATCCCGTTTGAATATCAAGCGGGATCTGAGTTTAGTTGGAACTTGAAATCGGTCAGGACACACGGTGACGTAGCTAGGGAAAAGGTCTGGAAGGAAGTCCAATTGGGAAGGATGGCTGGCCCCTTCGAGTCCCCTCCCTTGCCTAGTCTCAGGATTTCCCCATTGGGAGTGGTCCCCAAAAAAAGAGGCTGGGGAGTATAGGTTGATACAACACCTATCCTACCCCGAGGGGTCGTCGGTAAACGACGGCATTGACAGGGAGTTGTGTTCGGTGTCTTACGCGAACTTCGATCAAGCCGCAGCGCTGGTGGAAAGGATGGTAGAAGGGGCTCTAATGTCAAAAGCTGACATCAAATCGGCCTTCAGACACTTGCCAGTCCACCCCGAGTGCTTTCATTTGCTAGGCTGCATGCTCGAAGGTCAGTACTACATAGACTTATGCTTACCAATGGGAGGGGCGCTTTCTTGTTTTTATTTCGAGACATTTAACACCTTCCTAGAATGGGTGGCCCGGAAGAGGGTGCAAGCAGCGGGGGTCATGCACTACTTGGACGACTTCCTTTTTGTTGGCCCCAGGGGTTCGGACTTATGCGCTAGGTGGCTGTTTGAATTTTCAGCCCTGGCGCGTGAGTTCGGCGTTCCTTTGGCCGACGAGAAGACGGTGCGGCCAACAACCACTCTTACCTTTTTGGGCATAGAAATCGACTCTGAGGCGATGGAGTACAGGCTCCCTCCGGAGAAGCTGGTCGCCCTAAGCAGGCTTCTCCGCGAATTCATAGCTCTCAAGAAAACATCATTGAGGCACTTCCAGGCGCTGCTAGGCCACTTAGTATTTGCTGCGCGCGTAATGCCGGCTGGGAGGGTTTTCGCCAGGCGCCTCTCCGCAGCAACGGTCGGGGTGAGACGACCCAACCACTTCATCCGTATCACCGCCGAAATGCGAAAGGACTTGACGGTGTGGCTGCATTTTTTAAAGGATTATAACGGCAGAACCTTGTGGCGAGGTCCCCCATCCAACAACACAGAGTTGCAGTTGTTTACAGACGCCTCAGGGTCAGTCGGTTTTGGGGCCTACTTCGGTGGGGCATGGTGCGCGGAGCGGTGGCCTCCCCACTGGCGGGGGACGCCGCTCATTAAGAACTTGGCGTTCTTGGAACTATTTCCCTTGCTCGTCGCAGTGCGCCTGTGGGGTCACTTATTCGCGAATAAGCAAGTAATTTTTTGGACAGACAACATGGGTGTAGTGGAAGCCGTGAACAATTTCGGCTCACGCTCCCCGCCGGTGCTGTCCCTTCTGCGCTGTTTTGTACTGGCATGCTTGCAATTGAACATAGCGTTCAAGGCTCGACATGTCCCGGGGGTGGTGAATAACATTGCTGATGCCTTATCCCGGTTACAGATGGCGCTGTTTCGGAGACTGGCCCCCGGGGCGGACCTAATCGGCAGTCCATGCCCTGCAGACCTTTGGGTGCTGGCGACGACCAAGTGACCTCGTTGGTACGATCATCGCTGGCTCCGGGTACGTGGCGGGCCTATTCGGCAGCGTGGCGCGATTATCAAAGTCTGGCAGGGGAATTGGGTCTCGATGTATTGGGAGTCGGGACCTTGCTATCATTTGTCCTAAACTTAAGGGCAGGGGGTTTATCGGGAGGATCCATAGGGAAAAAGTGACAGGGGTCTCCTTCTTTTTGCAGCTAGAGGGCAAGGGGGACCCAACGAAGGCGTTTATCATCAAAAGGGTCCTAGCGGGGTTAACAAAGGGGACGGCGACAAATGACAGCAGACGGCCAGTGACACCAGCGATATTAGAAGATTTAATGCAGGCCACAGACAGAGTGTGCCTATCGGGGTTGGAGGCGAAACTTTTCCGGCTGACGTTTGCATTGGCTTTCTTCGCAGCACTGCGAGCTGGGGAGTTGGTGTGCGCGTCGCGCAAGGGCGAGGGAGGGATGCAGTTTGAGGACATAGTCTTAGGGGAAGGGTGGGTCAAACTACACGTGAAAAGGTCAAAAACAGACCAGCGGGGAAGGGGAGCGTGGATATCTTTGCTAGGGCTACCAGTGACCAAATTTTGCCCAGTGAGCACGCTCAGGGAATACTTGGCATGCAGGCCAGACGGTCAGGGCCCCCTGCTCCTTCACGCGGACGGGGTACCGTTATCTAGATTCCAGTATCTGTGGGTTTTCCGCATGTGTCTAAGACACCAGGGCCTCGACGAGGCACAATACGGGACACATTCGTTCCGGATTGGGGCGGCAACGGAAGCATCACGCGCGGGGCTGTCAGTAGCTGCGATACAAAAGATAGGGCAATGGAAGTCTAACAGATACCGGTCCTATATCACCCCACTCTGCCACATAACCAGGATGTTGACGCCCACCTGATGACATCAGAGCTACCATATGGCGCCCCCTAGTGACGTCAGACGTCTAGGTCTAAATCCCTGGCAATACAGCATAGAGCTGTCTTGGAGGACTGCAGCCACAGCCACACCTCTCCCCAGACTGAACACTCCCCCATGTGTGGCTGTGGCTGCAGTCCTCCAAGACAGCTCTATGCTGTATTGCCAGGGATTTAGACCTAGACGTCTGACGTCACTAGGGGGCGCCATATGGTAGCTCTGACGTCATCAGGTGGGCGTCAGCATCCTGGTTATGTGGCAGAGCCGGGAGGGGTGAGTATCAGGGGGGGTGGTATATATTGTGACTGTTTCTTGTGTTTGGTAGCCTTCACCTTGAGAAAGGCAGTATTTGACTGCCGAAACGTTGGACTTTATGGCATATTAAACCTCCTTTGAGTAAGACCGTGTGCCTGCTTCTTCTTCTTTGTCCGGCTACAGGAAGGGTCAGGAGACAGGGAGGACAGAGGCAGGAGAACCCCATCTGGCTCCGGCCTTGCCTGTCCTTACAAATACAAACATACAACCCCTCACTAAATAACATAGCCCTAACCCCATGTAATAATCCTGGGGGTAAACAAAATAATGGTTTTATGAATATTGTAATGGTTTATTAGGGACCTAGGAGGTGGCCAGTGGGGCTGTTATGTGTATTTGTGTTTATTGTGGGTAGCGGGGGTGGGTGAACGGGGTATTGGCCCCAAGGATGGGTGTTTAGGCCTACCGGGTGGGGGGGTAGTGGGAGGGGTTAACCCCTTCATTACCTTAGCGGTATTAACCACTAAGTTAAAGAAGAGGTTAAGTCATCCCCCAACCCCCTGGCAAGGCCTAAACACCCACCCAGGGCCAAATACCACCTTCTCCCACCCCCGCTACCCACAATAAGCCTGGCACGGGTATATAACCCCTTCATTGCCTTGGCGGTAATGAAGTTGCCTGTAAATGCATTTTTTATGCATGGGATTCATGCCGGGGGTCTCTGGTGCTGATATTAATGGATATCAGCTCTGGGACACATGCATGTTATTTTCATCGCAGCTTCACCCCACCTTCTTGCCAACTTTTGTGGCGGGACAATTTGGAGAAGAAACAGCAATTTTAAAGTGGCGATCAGCCGCAATAAGCTGATCAGGGCTTATAGAATTGAGCGTGTTTGAAAAACTGGCGATCAGTGCCGAAAAGTGGCTTATCACCGCGCGTCTGCCGATTTTATTTATTTATTTATTTTCCGGCAAAAAAAAAAACGGTTATTTTTGCTCTAATCGCCAGCTTCTCTGGGCTTACTGAATCGCTGTAGGCGATTACTGCATGAGGGCCTTAGGGAGGATTTGTTCCTGTAAAGTACACCTAGTTTGGCATAGGATTTGGATGTCAGGGTATCAATGTGCAACCCAAATGTTAAATGGGAGTTGAACTATATGCCCAGATATTTCAAACCAGTAACAGGGGCTAGGATGGTATTAGAGCTGGTTTTTATCTGAAGCTCTGTCATTGGCAGCTTTAGCAATTTAGCTCTGGTCCCAAATACCATTGTTACAGTCTTGTCAGTGTTTAAAATCAGTTTGTTTTGGGAAATCCAGTTTCAAGTCTCAAAAAATCAGATTGAAGTATGTGTTCAAGGTCAGAGAGGCGAGGGCTGCGTGCATATAGGATAAGATCTAAGGCCACTCACAATATAAATTCCTCATCTATCCGACATAAGTATAAAATATACTCTACCTAGACCCCTAATACAGAGTTACCCACCTTATACGGGAGCAGCTGCCAGACGAGTATAGTAAATGTATCTTATTTCTTTTACCACTGGAGGGCAGCGTGGAGTTACATGGAGTGGCGCCCGTAAGGACGACATGCCAGTTAGGCGGAAGGAGAAGCGCACACACTTTTATGTGAAACGGATATATTTGGGGAGGGATTTAGGAGTCTGAGTGAGAAAATTGATATTTTGTCACAATGGAAAAATGGAAAAATTAACCATATGCACAGATTTTATCCCACTTTTGGAAATTAGGGATGTTGCCTAAAAGTTTGAGAATGCACAAAGTGCCACCCCTGGGCTTTAATGAAGCAGCATTTGTGGGATAAGGGGAACAGCATTCTGTATAAAGGTATTTTGGGCTCGATATAAATAATTGAAGCCAAAAACTAATATTAAGGGGCCTATGCAGAGAGCAGCGCGAACGGAAATTTCGGCGTTTTTTAGCGCTATATGGCTATAATAAGGTTGGAAATGGCGAGTTGAGTAAAAAGCGCCATTTTTTTATTTTTTTTTAGTAGAACTCGCCGCACGGCTGGCGAGAACCAAAATCTCGCCAGTTTTGAAAAGGGCCGTATGCAGAAAGGTACGATCGCCATCTAGGGGCTGTTCGCGCCATTAAAATGGAGAGAAATTCTACAATTAGCTCCGCCAGCAAAAGTTGGCAGGAAACTGGAGCTCACCGGCGAGAGTGAAAAGAAAAAAAAAAACGCGCTTTTTTTCAAACATGTTTCACCAGCGCGCATCTCGCCGGTTGAAACTCTCCATAATCAAGCATGATTTTAAATGCAGTTTTCTGACCTTTCTGCATATGGAGATAAAATCACGCCATTACAGGTACAATTTATTACCAATTCCAATTATTTCCAGCGCTGCTCTCTGCATAGGCCCCTAAGTAAATTGAGAATGGAAAAATATTCAGCACAAACGTACAGAATGTGATGTTCTGAGAGATCTTACAGATGTTATCAAATCCCACAATGAATGTATAGAAAATGTCTGTATAGAACGAGTCAAACAAGAATATGCCAATAAAACGTTTAATTGGGAGATACAGGGGCCACAATTCAGGTCAGTTAGCTGGAAGAAGGGAAGCCGGTCAGCCGGTAGAGCCGGTCAGCCTGTCAGCCAGTAGAGCAGGTCAGCCGGTCAGCCAGAAGAGCAGGTCAGCCGGTCAGCCAGTAGAGCAGATCAGCCGGTAGAGCAGGTCAGCCGGTCAGCTCTGAGATCAGCATTACTTATATCCCCTAAACGTTGTCCCCTGCATGTAATGCGCAGAACAGCCTACACTGCATATACTGTACATGAGATACTTAACCCTTTCTTTTCGCTCGACTCTAATCTGAATGATTTGCTAATTGGTTTGTAATTAGAGAGATATTTGTAGCAGAATCCCATGTATGTTCTTTTTACCTTTTTAGATACTGTTTTGTGTTATAAAAGATATGACAGATCAGAGGGGCTTCCTGTTTGCACTCGTGTTTTGGCAGAAGTGTATATGTGACCCTATAAATCTCCCTCACACCTGGCTTGGCAGTGTGACACTAGTGCAGCGACCTGGGGAAGAATCACTGAGCTGTTAGCAATAGATACAACGGATAGAAAAGACACTACACATAGGTTGGATTAAAGAGAGTATTTTATTGAAATAATTAATCTCTTTGCTGGTAGGGGCCTGCAGCACATTGCAGAGCGATATAGTAACACGCAGAGCAATGCACTGCAGGCCCCTCCGGCAGCAAAGGAGTGAAGACCAATGCAGGGTGTATAAAGATCTCACTGATAATTCATGCACAAAGGGCAGTTTGTTGCTGTGATCCAGAGGAAGGCGAAACATAACCCCTGCTGTGCAATGGGGGGAAAAAATTCCTTCCTGACCCCATTAAATGGCGATCGGATGGTCCCTGGATCACTGCGCAGTGAGATCAGATGGAACAGCACAGATCAGCGTTGTTATACACAGGGGCACACTCAGTATATAGAGATGCGGGTGATGGGGCCCTTGTGCCCCTGTGTATAACTCACCTGCTCCCCCATTCCCCTGCATATCTATCCCATTCACCCCTTTTCCTCCCGCATACCTCGCAGGGCCGGCCGGCCATTAGGCGGTCGCCTAGCGCGCAAAGGTCCTAGGGGCGCATTAATAATCATTATTATTTTTTCCTCTTATTATTTCTAATTTATTTATCTTTTTTTTTAAATTATTATTCTTTTTTTTATCCAGTATTTTGGCGCCCTTTTATTTTTATTTTGCGTCGCGCTGGGGTGCGGTCGCACCCCCTGCAGCCCCGATAGCTACGCCACTGTTTATTTTATTATTTTATTTATCTTATTATTTTTTATACAACTGGGGCACAAATTTTAAGTTTCGCCTGGGGCGCATGAAACCCGTGCTCCGGCCCTGCTCCTTGTTCTCTCTCACCCTCTCACGCCCAATATCCCAATCTCCCTATAGTACCTGCCCCTCCCGCAGCCTTCCTGATCTTATCTGCCTCTCCTGCGGTCAAACCAACTTCTCATGGCCCCTAGAATACCCCTGGATCTACGCCCTGGCTCCTCTGCTACCTGCTCCCGGGGTCTGCTGCTCCGCCTAAAAAAGGTGAAACAGCAGATCTGTCCGCACCTCTCGTATTCTGCTTCCTGCTCCCGGGGTCTTCTCCTCCGCCTAAAAAAGGTGAAGCAGCAGATCCGTCCACACCTCTCGTATTCTCCTAGGCCATCGTCCACCACGTCGCCAGACTTGACATCCGCTTCGTCGTCTGCCTCATCGGCCGCCTTGTAGCCCACCTCTTCGCACCACTTGACGCCCGCTTTATCGTATGCCTCGTCGTCCGCCTCGTAGCCCGCCTCGTCGTCTGGTGGCACAAAGGGCACCACCTTCGTGCGTGTCCTGATCTGCAGGAGACATGAAGTGTTTGTAACCAGGGACAGTGATACTCTGTATCGCAAGAGCTCCTGTGCCACTTATACCCCCTCCCCAATACCACGTTATACCGCCCTCCACAGGGCAAATACCCATTATACCCACCTCCCCAGGCTCAGTACCCAGTTATACAACCCTCCCAAGGCCCAGTACCCAGTTATACAACCCTCCCAAGGCCCAGTACCCTGCTATACGCCCCTCCCCAGGCCCAGTACCCGTTATACCCACCTCACAAGGCCCAGAACCCGTTATACCCACCTCACCAGGCCCAGTACCCATTATATACCCCTCCCCAGAAGGTCATGTTTCTATTTATCAAAAATACATTGAGTTACCTCTGGTTTTCAAGCATGTCCTGGGGGAGTTATCACAGAGACACAGAAACGTCGCTGAGTTTGGTGAGTAACTCCCTTAAACTCTCAGCAGTTGAATTCCCCATTAGGCGCTTAATGCGTTAAAAACAAGCGTTGCTATTTCTTTGCATGAAGTTGCAGGTAATTGGAAGAGTTACACAGTGACGGCTATTTCATCACTCACCTTCTTCCATCGAATCGGTCTTAGCGGTAGTGATCTCAGTATTATTTCCTCCTTCACATCGGATATCCATATCCATTCTTCGCCTCTGATCTGTATGCAAGACAATGCTTTAAGACAGGGTTGCGCAACCTTTTTCCCCTGCTCCCCCCTCCACCCTCCCCACCTTGTCTCCGACGTTCTGATATAACGACGTCATGTGATATCACGTTGCTATGGCAATGCCACATCATGTGACGCCACGTTGCTGTCTCCAGAAGCCGCCGGAGACAAGGAAAGGGAACTTACAGAGGCCTTGCGTGCGATTTCCGGCATTTAATTTAAATGCTGTGGGGAAGAGCGAGGGGCCACTGTAAGCGCCGAGCCCCTCCTCCCTCCTCCCCAAGAAAATGTCGCACCCCTCGATTTGCGCACCCCTGCTTTAAGAGATATTCTGGGATCCTCCATCGGACCCTTCCTCATATTGACTGACCTTGCAGTGCTCTGCACTGACTTGCACTGACCTGCTATGATGCCTCTCAAAATACCATGCTAACTCATTCTGAACATACATGTGTCCTTTCTACATGTTACTCAGCTTGTATGGGCCACAGACAGCTTTCCCGGGGTCCAGGACTAGTTGCCACCGGGGACACTCACCCATGGGTCGGCGACCTTGCGAGAACCCACCCCCCCAACCTGTTTTCTCTTGCATTGCCATAGACAACAACATTTCAGCCTGCTGGCCTTTCTCAGGTAAAGTGGCTAAACCCACTAAAGCCAGTAAAGAAAGGCCAGCAGCCGAAACATTGTAGTCTGTGGCACAATAAATTATCTTTTTTTATTCAAATCCGTGTGCCCTTTTCCATCAATCATATTATCATATTGTATACATTGGACGAAATGCCGGTCTTCCCTGAGACTAAGGGGCACCGGTAAAAGTATGACTAATTGTTTTTTTTAGTGTGCAGCAAATCCCCATCATTTTTGCGTTCTCTTGCTCTGCCCCAATCTGACACACCACCTTGCTCTCTCACCCCCCTCTTACACTCCCGCGTCACCCTTTCCTTCCCCAAAGGTTGTCCTTTAATCAGATCTTACCCAAATTGTCTCCATCTCCCTTGGAAATGTTCTGTCTTTAAACTGTGCGGCTCCTCTTGATCCGGAGTTTCTTAGCTGACCCCTTTAGGTTTCGGCTCCGAGGGTCTAAAAAATAAGCGACTCCGAAAAGATGTGAAATATGCGCACGGGTGCTAATGGGGCACTGAGGGGGAGACTTAAATACTAGTAAATATAATCTACTGTGCTAACAAATATAATCTATTAACTAACAAATATAATTTATTAAACTAACAAATATATCTTATTAAACTAAGAAATATAATTTATTAAACTAAGAAATATAACTTATTAAACTAAAAAATATAACTTATTAAACTTACAAATATAATCTATTTAACTAAATAAATATCTATTAAACTAAATAAATATCTATTCAAATAAATAAATATAATCTACTTCAAAACAATACAATAAAAAGCTGGAGAAATGATACGTTAACCAAGCCACAGATGTGATGCCAATGAGCGTTGAACTCCTTGCAGATCCACCGTCAGCTGGTTGTGGCAGAAAATGGTGACATGCAGTAGAACAGAGTGGTTGAGCTGTAACCACGGCAGTCAGGTCAGAAATCAACACAATATTTTTTGAAATTTAGAATGAGAATGTTCAGTATGTCACATTCTGGGCTCAGACACTGAGCCCTGTCACATGTTAGCAGCTTGTGATAATAGAAAGTATCCATATACTGGGATGTGATAAGAGACATTATAGTCATTTTATACTGGGTCCCATAACCTGCTTTATATGAAGTATCATTTTACACTAGTAGAGATGTTACATTTTGAAAAAATAGCGCTTCTGGCGACAATGTTCATTTTCTCTACAAATGATAAATGAAAAAGTTGGATAAAACGTTATATGTGTGTGTGCGCGCGCAATATATATATATATATATATATATATATATGAGTAAAAAGAGAAAAAAGTAACCCGTATGGGAGCACTCAGGTATGCAGATTAACATATAGTATTTTATTTATTTGACACAGTGCAAAAAAGGATAAGTAAACAGTACATGATTAAAAACACTTAAAAAAGGCTAGGACCCCTGTCACGGGTACAACCCATAGACACAAGTGGGCAAAACTAGGGAATGACTCAAATTGTCAACCCTTAACATGAAAATGGATAGTGACTCAAGAAACACTTGGATAGGTCAGAATAAATCACAACGGGTTAATGGGTTCACAGGCACCTATACAAAGCTAAAGATAATACGTACTACACACCAATGAAGTGACTAGTCAAAATATAAATGACAATCTTAAACCATCATGAATCTGCTTGAGCATACAATTATGTAACCAATACCAACAGCACAAATAAATCACTTGAAGGAAAAAGGTGGCATGATGGGATGAAGTCACTAGATGTGTAGAGCAATGAAGTGTGTGAATAGCATGTATGGAAATTTGCCTGATGAACACCTATTAGATAACCTTGTGTGTGTTGTCAGTATCCATAATGAAAAAATAGAGTGTCACAGTCCAGAGATTAGTTGCACCAGTGCTGGGTAGCATAGTTACGTGAACATCTGTCAGGGGTCCTGCCTAGCACCCCCACTCCGACGCACCCCCACTCCAAGTCTAAGTCTCTGGACGAAACGCGTCGGAGTGGGGGTGCTAGGCAGGACCCCTGACAGATGTTCACGTAACTATGCTACCCAGCACTGGTGCAACTAATCTCTGGACTGTGACACTCTATTTTTTCATTATGGATACTGACAACACACACAAGGTTATCTAATAGGTGTTCATCAGGCAATTTTCCATACATGCTATTCACACACTTCATTGCTCTACACATCTAGTGACTTCATCCCATCATGCCACCTTTTTCCTTCAAGTGATTAATTTGTGCTGTTGGTATTGGTTACATAATTGTATGCTCAAGCAGATTCATGATGGTTTAAGATTGTCATTTATATTTTGACTAGTCACTTCATTGGTGTGTAGTACGTATTATCTTTAGCTTTGTATAGGTGCCTGTGAACCCATTAACCTGTTGTGATTTATTCTGACCGATCCAAGTGTTTCTTGAGTCACTATCCATTTTCATGTTAAGGGTTGACAATTTGAGTCATTCCCTAGTTTTGCCCACTTGTGTCTATGGGTAGTACCCGTGACAGGGGTCCTAGCCTTTTTTAAGTGTTTTTAATCATGTACTGTTTACTTATCCTTTTTTGCACTGTGTCAAATAAATAAAATACTATATGTTAATCTGCATACCTGAGTGCTCCCATACGGGTTACTTTTTTCTCTTTTCACTCATACTATTTACAACCCGTGAGCACCGCCAATTCTTACTGATGTAAAGTTATTTATTGGCTTATGGTGGCATTAATATTGCAAAAGTAGATGCGAGGTTTTTTTCCCCACCTTCCCCCCTTTTTTCCCCCCGTTATTTGAACACATATATATATATATATATATATATATATATATATATATATATATATATATACATGTAGAGGTATCAGTACTGTGTTAGCCGAGCTTCAATAATCAAAAAATAAATAGATGATACCGTTCTGTGGCTAACGAAATGCTTTTATTTGTGCGAGCTTTCGAGATACACTGATCTCTTCTTCCGGAGATGTTACAATGAATGAAGCAAGGATAACTTAAAAACAGTGTCTCTTGGAATGTTATCTGTGCTTCTCCTTCCCCCGGTGTGGATGTGTTTTATGGCTAGAGGTGTCAAAGGGTAACTGAAAGCAAGTGAAGAAAGAGTGTGTATGTGTATCAGTGTGAATAAAAATGAATGGAGAGCCCACAGTATAAACAGTGCTCTACACAAAGTGTGTGTGGAGTGAGAGGGATATAAATGGTGTGGGTGGGTGTGGAAATGTGAGAGTTTGTAGCACAACTAAAAGTGTGTGTGGATACTATGTGGTCCCTATTGGTGTATATGGATGGAAAAATAAGGAGTATTAGTATGTGTGAGAGACAGCTGTGTGTGCATACATATAGCACAGTATGTACAGACATGGCCTTTAGCGCTCATGGGAAGAGAGTTCGCTAGTGTCAGTAATGACTCATAAAATTTCGATCTCTGTTTAGGCCACTGCTAAGTGTCCCGAACAGTTGCATAAATTTGTATTCATGCAACCGTCTCTCTTTCAGGGTTTTAAGATTACCTTTGAGTATGGCAACCCTCAGATCGTTCATCTTATGGCCAGAGTCAGAGAAATGTTCGCCAACAGGACTGTCTCTTGTTCCGCGTGTGATGCTGTGGCGATGCAGGTTCATTCTCTTGTTTAGCCCCTGTCCTGTCTCACCTATGTAGTAGCAGCCCCCTGGGCATTTCATGCACATGATGAGGTACACGACATTGCTGGAGGAACAGGTGAACCCTCCTCTGATTTTGTATTCCCGATTCTTGTGTGGTATTTGTATTGTGTCCGCTGTGTAGAGCATTGCGCAGGTTTTGCATCTTGGGTCCTGGCATGGTTTTGTCCCGCATTCAGTTGTACTGCTGAATACTTTACTCCTCACCATAATATTCTTGAGATTATGGGGTTGTCTGTATGATAATAAGGGTGCTTCAGGGAAGACCTGTTGCAGTCTTGTATCTTCCTGGAGGATGGGTTGTAGTTTCCTGGCGATCTTGCGTAGGTCTCCTAGGTGTGGGTTATATGTGACCACCAAAGGAACCCTGTCGCTTGTCTCCTTCTGTTTGTATTCAAGGAGATCACTTCTTGGTATTCTGGTGGCCATATATATATATATATATATACTGTAAATATTCCTGTATATTCATTTGCATGTCTTAGACAGGTCTGCAACCCTGTATTTCACCATTATCTTTAACCTTAATAGTCGTATATATATATATATATATATATATATATATATATATATATATACATATATATATATATATACATATATATATATATTTATATATATATATATATACATACACATATAGTATGTATATATATATATCATACTATATGTATATATATAGTCTGTTTTATACACACATACACGTGTGTGTGTGTGAATATGTGTGTGTGTGTATATATATATATATATTGTGACAAACGGCTTACTCCGGGGCTCCGTCGTTTGTCCGGGACTGTTTAGAACACGGTCTTTTAGGGTAGGTTAAATGATGAGGCGTCACGTACTGTTCCTTTAAACAGGCTATGCCTGGTTTATTCAGTCCCAGGCACTGAGACTGCCACAGTGCATACAACAGAAAACAGATCAAAACAAAAGCTGCTCACCTGAGCGATAACTTAACTTAGATATCCCTGACTCAGGGTTGGAAGTGGCTTTTCCACTTCCAACATCAAAACACGGTACTTTTGCAGTCTTACACAAATGAACAGAAAGATTGAACCTGTTTGGGGAAGAGGCTTCTCCCCTCTGTAGTTCAGCAGCCTTCCAGCCTCCTGGCTCTTGTGGGGAGCCCAGAGCAAACAGGAAATCAGTCTTTCATACCTGATTCCTAATTAGCATGACAGGTGACAGAAATCAGGCAGCAGACAAACTCTGGTCTGGATCTCTCATCCCTCAGTTCCAGCGCTTGCCAAACTGTGGGATGGAGTGTATGTATTATAAGGCTGCACTCCCAGGCCAAACAGGATAGAAACTGTCTAGTATCCTGGGAGCCCTATATACGGAATTTATTACCATCCCCTGGTTTCTGTCACATATCCTCCCCCCCAGCTCAGACCTCGAGGGATGAGCGACCATGGATATTAGGGAGTGCATCCTTGACAACCCGTCAGCATTGCCATGTTTGTGCCCTGACCTGTGTTCCACAGAAAATTTAAAGGGTTGTAGGCTTAGGAACCACCTGGTCACTCTAGCATTCTTTTCCCTGTTTTGACACATCCAGGTAAGGGGTGCATGATCTGTGACCAACCGGAATTTTCTCCCCAACAGGTAGTATTTGAGCGTCTCTACAGCCCACTTTATTGCGAGACACTCTTTCTCTACTATGGAGTAATTTTTCTCCTGGGGATTTAGTTTCCTACTTAAATAAAGGATGGGGTGCTCCTCACCTTGAGACTCCTGGGAGAGTACCGCCCCCAGCCCTACCTCAGATGCGTCGGTTTGGACTACGAACTCTTTGGAGAAGTCAGGTGTGACCAACACTGGTTGGGCACAGAGAGCTTCTTTCAGGCTTCTAAAGGCCTGTTCGGTTTCGGGGGACCACTTTACCATTAGCGGTCCTCTTGCTTTTGTGAGGTCAGTTAGTGGGGTTGCCTTAGTTGCAAAATTGGGAATAAACCTTCTATAGTACCCAATTAACCCCAAAAAGGTCCTTACTTGTTTTTTTGTAACTGGCCTTGGCCAATTTTGTATCACCTCCACTTTGAGTGTTTGGGGTTTGAGTAAACCTCTGCCAATAGAATATCCCAGATACTTGGCCTCCTCCAGACCAATAGTGCATTTAGCGGGGTTAGCAGTTAGTCCAGCAGACCGGACTGCGTCAAGCACAGCTTGGACCTTTGGAAGGTGGGATTGCCAATCTTCACTATGGATTACCACATCATCCAGGTAGGCGGCAGCATACCGAGCATGTGGTTTTAAAATTTTATCCATCATTCTTTGGAATGTGGCGGGAGCTCCATGTAAGCCAAAAGGCAACACCTTATACTGAAAGAGGCCGTCTGGGGTTGAGAAGGCTGTCTTTTCTTTTGCCCTTTCTGTGAGGGGAACCTGCCAGTACCCTTTTGTTAGGTCTAGGGTTGTGAGATATCGGGCTTTGCCCAGTCTCTCTACAAGTTCATCTACCCTGGGCATAGGATAAGTATCAAATTTTGACACCGCGTTTAGTTTCCGGTAGTCATTACAAAACCTTGTTGTACCATCTGGCTTTGGGACTAAGACTATAGGGCTGTTCCACCCACTTTGGGATTCCTCAATTACACCTAGTTTTAGCATTTTTTTAACCTCTAAACTTATAGCCTTTCTTTTGGCCTCTGGGATTCGGTACGGTTTAAGGTTAACTCGGACCCCCGGTTCAGAGACTAGGTCATGTTCAATTACGCTAGTTCTACCTGGCCGTATAGAGAAGATTTCTTTGTTTCTTTTCACTAAATTCTGAACCTCTCATTTCTGATGAACAGACAGGGTTTCAGCTATGCTAACCTCTGGGTCAGTTTCTTGATTCTCTGACGGATCTGGGGGTACTAGGGTTAACAAGACTTCTCTATCTTTCCAGGGCTTGAGTAGGTTTATATGGTAAATTTGCTCAGGTTTCCTCCTACCTGGCTGTCTTACCTTATAATTTACTTCTCCCACTCTTTCCAAGACCTCATATGGCCCATGCCATTTAGCAAGGAATTTACTCTCCACGGTGGGAACCAGAACTAGTACCCTATCACCTGGAGAAAAAATTCTGACCCTAGCACCCTTATTATATGTATTCCTCTGTGCTTCTTGAGCTTTCTCCATGTGTTCCCTCACTATGGGTAGGACTGCAGCAATGCGGTCCTGCATCTGGGCAACATGCTCTATTACACTTCTGTAAGGGGTAACCTCGTGTTCCCAAGTCTCTTTGGCTATATCCAGTAAGCCCCTTGGGTGTCGGCCATACAATAGTTCAAACGGGGAGAAGCCTGTGGATGATTGGGGAACTTCCCTAATGGCAAATAACAGGTACGGTAACAAACAATCCCAGTTTTTCCCATCTTTATCAACCGCCCGCCGTAACATGCTCTTTAAGGTTTTATTGAACCTTTCCACTAAACCATCTGTTTGTGGATGATAGACTGAGGTTCTGAGATGCTTGATTTTTAGGAGTTTACATAGCTCTTTCGTTACTTGGGACATAAATGGTGTTCCCTGGTCAGATAGAATCTCTTTAGGAATCCCGACCCGGGAAAACAGAACTACTAACTCTTTTGCTATGTTTTTAGCTGAGGTGCTACGTAGGGGAACTGCCTCCGGATATCGGGTGGCATAATCTAATATTACCAATATATGCTGATGTCCCCTAGCAGACTTTATTAGGGGTCCTACTAGATCCATAGCAATCCGGTCAAATGGTACCTCTATTATGGGAAGGGGTACCAATGGGCTGCGGTACGCCTTGAACGGGGCGGTGATCTGACATTCTGGGCATGAGGAACAATAATTCGTAATTTCTGCCAGAACCCCAGGCCAATAGAAGCTTCGGAGAACCTTTTCTTTTGTCTTTTCCACCCCTAGGTGTCCCCCCAATGGATGACTATGTGCGAGGTGTAATACTACGTTACGGAATGTCCGTGATACCAACAATTGTTTAGTTGTAACTGATTTCCTTTTATCAACCCGATATACTAGGTCGTTCTCTACCTCGAAGTAGGGGTAAGCAAGTGACCTATCTGGTTGGCCAGGAGTACTATTCTGGTCCCGTATATTTCCCCTTGCTACCGCTAATGTGGGGTCCTCCCACTGGGCCTTCTTAAAACTCCCAGGACTGACCTCTAGGTCAGCGAGGGTCTTATCCGGTTCTGGGGTGGTAAGTGTCTGCTCAACATCTTGATTTGGGGTATTCCCTACCAAAGTAGTGATGGGGAAGGGAATTTTACAGCACTCCTCCTTTTCCCCCTTCTTATTTGGGCCCTCGTCAACCTCCATTTCTGAAAAAGGGAAAGGATTTGTTTCTTCTAATACTTCGTTATGGTCCGCTATTGAACTCTGGGCGCTATTCTGAGCGGGGGACCACATTTTTAGAAAATGGGGAAAGTCAGTCCCTATTAACACATCATGTGCCAGTTTGGGTACAATACCCACCTTGAAATCTAAAGAACCAAACTCTGTTTCAAAAAAAACATCAACAGTGGAATATTCATGATTATCCCCATGTATACAACAAATTGCCACTCTTTGTGAACTGTTTCCCTGTTTCTTCTTAATGGGCAAGAGGTATTCGGACACTAGTGTGACCATGCTCCCAGAGTCAAGAAGTGCCCGAACCCTCTTACCATTAACCTTTACAAATGCCCACAGATGGTTATTCAAGGGGTCCTCTGGGCTAGGGCCCATACATTGGGACAACAGCGAATAAGGTTCCACGCTGTTGCATTGCATGGGCTCATCATTTAGTGGGCAGATTTTTGCTGTGTGGCCCCTCTCATGACAATTTACACATTTAGGTACATAGTCTGTGTCCCACTTAGAGCCTTTTCCCGGCTCCCCATGTTGGCTATTGCCCTTAGTGTGCGAACCACTGTTGCTGGTGCTGCGTGAAGGTGGTCGCCGCTCTTCAGCGCCCCTTAACCCCGGTACCCTTTTACCGTCTCTGGAAGAGTCCTGGAACCTCGGGTAGTGGGGTTGCTCCACGACTGTGGGTTGCGGGTGCTCTTCTGCTGCATTGTACCTTTCTACGAGGGCCACAAGCTCATCCGCATTGTGGGGGTCACTCCGACTGACCCAACGGCGTAAGGCAGAGGGAAGTTTCCTCAAGAACTGGTCCATGACCAACCGTTCCACGATGTGGCTGGCTGAGTTGATCTCGGGTTGTAGCCACTTCCGGGCGAGGTGGATGAGGTCATACATCTGGCTTCGGGTGGCTTTATCCATCGTGAAGGACCATGCGTGAAACCTTTGGGCGCGAACAGCCGTGGTTACGCCGAGGCGGGCGAGGATCTCGAACTTCAATTTTGCATAGACGTTAGCTTCGGCTGGCTCTAGATCAAAGTAAGCCTTCTGGGGTTCGCCGCTTAGGAAGGGTGCGATTAGACCAGCCCACTCAGCTTCTGGCCATCCCTCTCTCTGTGCCGTGCGTTCAAACGTGAGAAGATAGGCTTCCACATCATCCGAGGGTCCCATCTTCTGAAGGTAGTGG
Organism: Ascaphus truei; assembly: GCF_040206685.1. Classification (NCBI taxonomy): domain Eukaryota; kingdom Metazoa; phylum Chordata; class Amphibia; order Anura; family Ascaphidae; genus Ascaphus; species Ascaphus truei. Next base: position 124,058 of record NW_027457135.1, on the reverse strand, counting down.
CTTGCCCTGGTCATTTTCGGAACTGGGGCTGCCGCTGCCAGTGGAAGGTTACTGATAGTCCCCCTCAGGATCTCGAGTTCCTGCTGTAAGCCCTGAGCGAACCGCTGTTGCTCCTCTCTCAGCAAGCGGTTTGTCTCTTGTTGGTTTGCATTCGCGTTTTGCAGGGCTTCATTCGTCTGTTGCTGGTTTGCATTCGCCTGTTGCTGGTTGGCATTCGCCTGTTGCTGGTTGGCATTAATCTCTTGCTGGGCTATTAGCAGCTGTTGCTGGGCTGCATTCGTCTGCTGCTGGTTTGCATTAGTTTCTTGCTGGGCTATTAACAGCTGTTGCTGGGTTTCATTCACGTCTTTCTGGGCAGCGACATTGCGTACCAGCGCACCCACCACGTCTTCCATCTTCTTTGCAGAGGATGAAAAAACTTTTTTTTTTTTTTTTTTCAAAGTTCTTCAACCCGCAGACCCCCTAGTGCTCTGCCCGCATTCTCCACCATATGTGACAAACGGCTTACTCCGGGGCTCCGTCGTTTGTCCGGGACTGTTTAGAACACGGTCTTTTAGGGTAGGTTAAATGATGAGGCGTCACGTACTGTTCCTTTAAACAGGCTATGCCTGGTTTATTCAGTCCCAGGCACTGAGACTGCCACAGTGCATACAACAGAAAACAGATCAAAACAAAATCTGCTCACCTGAGCGATAACTTAACTTAGATATCCCTGACTCAGGGTTGGAAGTGGCTTTTCCACTTCCAACATCAAAACACGGTACTTTTGCAGTCTTACACAAATGAACAGAAAGATTGAACCTGTTTGGGGAAGAGGCTTCTCCCCTCTGTAGTTCAGCAGCCTTCCAGCCTCCTGGCTCTTGTGGGGAGCCCAGAGCAAACAGGAAATCAGTCTTTCATACCTGATTCCTAATTAGCATGACAGGTGACAGAAATCAGGCAGCAGACAAACTCTGGTCTGGATCTCTCATCCCTCAGTTCCAGCGCTTGCCAAACTGTGGGATGGAGTGTATGTATTATAAGGCTGCACTCCCAGGCCAAACAGGATAGAAACTGTCTAGTATCCTGGGAGCCCTATATACGGAATTTATTACCATCCCCTGGTTTCTGTCACAATATATATATATATATATATATATATATATATATATATATATATATATATATATATGGTATAACCCAGAGGTGCGCAAAGTGGGGGGGGGGGGGGAGAATTTTCGGGGGGGGGGGGGGTTGGCGCGGGCGGTTGCAGAGGCCCCTCGCACTTCCTCGAGGCATTAAAATTAAATGCCGGGGGATCACGTGAGGCCTCTGCAATGCTATTACTTACCTTGACTCTGCCGGCGTCACTCGTGTCCATGGCAACGCGGTGTTAAATTACGCCGCGGGGTCATGTGACGTCACCCTCGTCAAATGCCGCTGCAGGTCACGTAACGCCGCATCAAGGTAAGGGGGGCGCGAGCACCAACAGAGGGAAGGCAGGGGGGGCGAGCTGCAAAAGTTTGTGCTCCCCTGGTATAACCAATAAATAATATAGCTGATATAGCAATCTGGTTGTCGCTAGAGAGAGATTATAATGGCAGTGAGAAATAGGGGCCAGAATTAATAACAGTGCAATTACTAAAAAGTAGCTGTAATAAAATAATAATAAACACTATGCCTAAACACAATAAAAGTCCAGAAAACTAGCTCTAATAGCTATGTTATAACTCAATCATAAAAGGATCCAATTCGGGCGTCCTCTGGAGCCCTGGCAGCTCTCTTCGGGGAAACAACCACCTCCTCGATAGATATCTAAACAAAACAAAAAGAAGAGAAAGCGCCCGCTCCATGTGTAAATTTGGTTTAACAATTTCATTTCCTGGACAAGATAAAAATAACAAACTCACAAACGCCCGTTTGGTAAAAGCATTGTGTGAGACAGGCTCGGGCTCCGTGGTAATCCGGTGGTCAATCCGCAGCTCCAGACTTTGGACGATGACCGGGAAACTCGATAGGCTGCGCCCCTCGCAGTGTGGTCCTCCGGCAATCTGTAGTATGCAGTTGTGATTCCACTCTGTAATTCCGGTGTCTCGTCTTGGTTGCGTACCAACTTCCCTTCCGGCGTCAAGACGGATAGTGTGGCAATAACGAGAACAAAGTACCTACGCGTTTCTTCAGCACACGGCCGATTTCATCAGGGGATAATGCTACAACTCACTCGTAATGGTTTTATAGTCCTACAGTCCAATTGGTAATGGCATAATAGATCACATGTGTTACTGATTTTAGATAATACAGTAATAGATTCTTTAGAGAGACAATAGGAAAAAACCTGGCGCTTACCTTAAGCTTAATATATGAGGTGTGCTTACAATGTGGCAGTAAGTTAGACCACGGCTCTATGACAGATGCTTTGAGCCAGCATGGAGTTCCCCTCTGCTGCAACCCCAGGGAAGGGTTAATCCGGAACCCTTTTAAAGATATAGAGACATACAAGCAATGGGGGAGCGTGGGATTAGAAAAACATTTGACAATAAAAAACAATAAAATACAATAAAATTAATGTGGTTACAACAATATTGCTGGGGGTTGGTGAAAATATTAAATACACTTACACGGCCATGTGCAAGCGGACACGGTAATGTGGTTTCTTTAAGCAATTCCAGTCACTCCCAACAACAGGTAATGGTGGTTTAGAGGGTTTTGAAATAAATATATAAATATATCTGTACTCACACGGCCATGTGTGAGTCCTTGCAGGAAATTGGTAACTTTGGGGTTAAATTAACCCATCTGCATCTCCCCCCAGTGTAGACTCTTCTTTGTTTGCAACCAACGTGGGATTCTAACTCCAGTCTTGGGCATCAGATGGGGACTCTCCCCAGTGGTGGTAGTAGGGGGGGGGAGTAGGTAGAGAAAGTGAGGCACGTTGTCAGTGGGGTTTAAAACACATTTATTAGTTTTAAAAGCAATTGGTACAACAAGACTCACATACATACATAGTGGTTGGACCCCTGGCCTCCTCGTGCAGTCCAGGATACAGTTTAAGCAGCCGTTATTGCCAATCACGCGTCCGTGATGCAGGAGGAAAAAAAAAAAAAAACTTTTTCTCCTTATCTGCAATGGCTGCCTGGTTGATCCGGCTACGGGAGCCACGTTGGGCCAAATTCAGCAGGAACTTTAGAGCTACGCGTTTCGTCGATGAGCCTGAGGAAGTCGATGATTCGACGAAACGCGTAGCTCTAAAGTTCCTGCTGAATTTGGCCCAACGTGGCTCCCGTAGCCGGATCAACCAGGCAGCCATTGCAGATAAGGAGAAAAAGTTTTTTTTTTTTTTTCCTCCTGCATCACGGACGCGTGATTGGCAATAACGGCTGCTTAAACTGTATCCTGGACTGCACGAGGAGGCCAGGGGTCCAACCACTATGTATGTATGTGAGTCTTGTTGTACCAATTGCTTTTAAAACTAATAAATGTGTTTTAAACCCCACTGACAACGTGCCTCACTTTCTCTACCTACTCCCCCCCCCTACTACCACCACTGGGGAGAGTCCCCATCTGATGCCCAAGACTGGAGTTAGAATCCCACGTTGGTTGCAAACAAAGAAGAGTCTACACTGGGGGGAGATGCAGATGGGTTAATTTAACCCCAAAGTTACCAATTTCCTGCAAGGACTCACACATGGCCGTGTGAGTACAGATATATTTATATATTTATTTCAAAACCCTCTAAACCACCATTACCTGTTGTTGGGAGTGACTGGAATTGCTTAAAGAAACCACATTACCGTGTCCGCTTGCACATGGCCGTGTAAGTGTATTTAATATTTTCACCAACCCCCAGCAATATTGTTGTAACCACATTAATTTTATTGTATTTTATTGTTTTTTATTGTCAAATGTTTTTCTAATCCCACGCTCCCCCATTGCTTGTATGTCTCCACAGTAATAGATTCTTGTATGACACACACACACACATATATATATATATATATATACACACATACGTATGTGTATATATATATATATATATATATATATACACACACATACATATATATATATACACACACACACATACATACATACATATAAAACGGTCTTCTTCGGAGAGAAGATATATATATGTATATATAAATATATATATATACATATATATATATGTGTGTGTATATGTGTATATATATATTTACACACACATATACACACACATAATGTTATAGGTTAGCGGTGCGTGAACTGGGGGGCGGGAGATTTGTCTGGGGGTGCGCGGTCGGGTGCATAGGTCCCGCGCTCCTCCCCAAGGCATTTAAATGAAATGCCGGGGATCACGTGAGGCCTCTGCAACAGTAACACTGACCGGGATTCAGACACGTCTCCATGGCAACGTGGCATCAAATGACACCGCGGTCATGTGACGTCACTCGACCCCGGAGTGTGCTGGCAGGTAGGAGAGGGGGCGCAAGACCGGGGGAGGCCAGGCAGGGGGACGCAGCTTCAGAAGTTTGCGCTCCCCTGTTATAGATTACCATGCCAACAAATTGTAATAGTGCTACAGGGATCAATAAATATTACATTTAATACTTAATTATTGTGATGTTTCTAATCTACTGTGTGTTACAAATAACATTAATATCTTACAACTGAATACATTGCAATAATGTGATACCTATTTATTTGTGATTTAAAGTGTGTTACATAGTGATAAATTATCTAATAAATAAATCTTAAACTAATCCCACACAGTGACTACTTAATTCTGTGAATAAATGTGTTTTTAATGTCATTACTATGAAGGAGATGAAGATATAGTGTATATATAAATTCCTACCTGCAAACGCCGTCTTAGCCTGTCAGAATACGCGCAGAGTGACCTGTCGTGACACGTCAGGTCACTCTGTAACCGAACCCGGATCTGTGACGCATATGTACTGAGGTGGGGTTGGATCCCCCACGGTTATTTCTTGTTTTATTAATAAATAATTTACTATATTTTAATCTCTGGTGCGCATTGTGTGCATTTTTCTTCTTGCCTGCACAGTGCTTCAGATGCTGCATCTGAAAAAATGCCGGTGGATCGGGATGTGAGGTAGGGAAGTGACGTCCGCGCCGGAACGTTATTGCCACGCCTCCAAATATTCATTGCCACACCCCCAAATCGCGCCGAAGCATACCCTGCAAAGCCATAAAAAAGCTCAGACTCTGTCTCTCTCTGTGTGTCTCTCTGTGTCTCTCTCTCTCTCTCTGTGTCTCTGTCTCTCTCTGTGTGTCTCTGTCTCTCTCTGTGTGTCTCTGTCTCTCTCTGTGTGTCTCTGTGTCTCTGTGTGTGTCTCTGTGTCTCTGTCTCTCTCTGTGTCTATGTGTCTCTGTGTGTCTCTTTTTCTCTCTGTGTGTCTCTGTATCTCTGTCTCTCTCTGTGTCTCTGTGTCTCTGTGTCTCTGTGTCTCTCAAATCAAATCAGCTTGATTGGCATGTCAAAAAAACATTTCAGTATTGCCAAAGCGTGAGTAATAGGGGGTGTGGGACAATGATTACACGAATACTAGGGGGTACGGTATAATGGTTATACAGTACATTACTTTTGTCTCTCTCTCTCTGGGCCTCATGCAGAGAGCATCGTTATTTCAAAATTCGCCATTTTTTGTACAATTTCGCGCAGAAACCGGCAGAAAATGGCGAGTTACGAAAAACGCGCCATTTTGTTTTTTCTATTGCTAAAACTCGCCTCGCGGCTGGCGAGAACCTCCGTCTCGCCATTTTTAAAACTCTCCGAATGCAGAGAGGTACGAACGGCATGTAGCGGCTGTTCGCGCCAGGGAAATGGCGCGATTTTCTCATTTTTGCCGCGCCAGGAAAAGTTGGCAATAAAATGGCGCTCGCCGCCTATAGCAAAGGGGGGAAAAAAGCCGCGATTTTTTTTTTACACATTTCTGAAGCGCGCATCTTTCCCATTCAAACTCGCCACACGCATCCATGTTAAACATAGCAGAATTCGCACTTTTCTGCATATGGAGAATAAAACTCTCCAAAAAAGCTACTTTTTATGAAATTCGCCAATTTGAAAATCAGCTTTATTGGCATGACAAAAGAACATTTCAGTATTGCCAAAGCGTGAGTTATAGGGGGTGTGGGACAATGATTACACGAATACTAGGGGGTACGGTATAATGGTTATACAGTACATTACTTTTGTCTCTCTCTCTCTCTCTGTGTCTCTCTCTCCCTATGTCCCTCTCTCTGTCTCTCTCTCATTCTCTGTCTCTCTCTCATTCTCTGTCTCTCTCTCATTCTCTGTCTCTCTCTCTCATCCCTGTATGATAGGTATGTTCCAACTCTATTTTTTGCTCTTCTTTTCCGTTTGAGAGGAGGGAGTCCCTCACCTCTTCAGCCACACACCAGGAACGCTGGATTGCTTTCAGACGCTCGGAGAGGCGGATACAGTCGTGGATTGCAGGCACTGATTTATCTGGTAAGTACCGCAAACATGCTTGAACAAGGGCCGTAGACATTTTATTTGATGGTTTAGATTACCATTGTCTGTGGTTGTTAGTTATTGGTATTAGAGTTTTTTGATGTTGTTACGAATCAAGTACATTTTGAAGTAGTAATCCCCTCCGAACTGGGCATTCCTGGCCAATAATGCCCTGGCTGTAAGAGTTGAAGGGCCCAAGCAAAGCCCCCACCTCTATACACACTAACACTGCAGGGGCATCAAAGTGTCTCATTGTCATGGCAACGGGGGGTGTCACGTGATGTAATTTGTTTAATAAATTATTTTTTAAGGTGTCCCGGTTTTTCATTTTCGAAATCTGGTCACCCTATGTATTTATGCTGCATTCAGTGTTGTAATGTGCTGTAATTGGGTTACATGGCGTACATAGTGTATATACCGCATTCAGGGTAAGTGCTGTATGTGGATTATAAAGTGTATATATGCTTCATTCAGGGTTATAAAGTCGTTTATAGAGTATATACTGCATTCACGGTTACGTGCGGCATGTGGAGTATAAGGTGTATATATGCTGCATTCAGTGTTATAATGTGCTTTAAGTGGGTTACATGGCGGGTATAGTGGATATACTGCATTCAAGGTTACGCGCCGTATTGGATTATAACGGGTATATATGCTACAGTCAGGGTTATAATGTGCGGTATTTGGGTTACAGGGGTGTATACGGTACCGCAGTGGTGGTGGCGTGCTGTATTTGGATTATATGGTATACACTGCGATCATGGTTACGTGCTGGGTTCTGAATATAATGTTTATAGACCACATGCGCGGTTACATGACGGGTTTGGATTATATGGTGTATATACTTATCCCCCCTCATCCACTGATGAAGTGACCACATTGCGTCACGAAACGCGTATGGAGAGGGAGGAGCTAGAACTGACACGGTCTTCAGAAGCAGGAGCATAGCGATCAGGAGAGACGCCAGAGTGTGACATCAGAGTGTGACATCACGAGGCGTAGCGCGGGCTGACGGCAGTTACCCAGAGAGGTGAGCAGAGCACATTCTGCAGTGCTGGCCACCTCAAGCTGAGATAGAGGAAGCTATAGCAAATAGAGGGGGCGAATCTCGCAGAGTAACTACTGAGAGTTAGACGCCACTTCAGGGTTTGCAAACAACAATAGCGCCATCCTCCCAGAAGCCTGCCTACCTGATTGTATCAAGCTGCGGACGGCACGTTGTCAGCTGTTTTTACACAGCCTGGTTTATGTGAGTAAGCCCTTGGCTGTTTTTTATTTTTATTGTAATAAATTTTTATCAATCGGCACCATCATCTTCCATGTTATTTCCTTTCTGGGAACACATGGGAACTATGACCAAGTGGTAATGCTGTGAACAGACAGAAAACCTGGAGGATAGACATACAACACGTGGCATTCGTGATATCTGGAAGAGAAGAGGTTAAAAGCACAGATTGTCTCAAAGGAACAATAACACAGCAAGTCTGTAAGTTCATTACTTTAATCTGTTGTGGAGTTATTTATGGATTCTTGTGGCTGCGCAATGGTCTTTTCCTTTTTGTCCATTACATACTAGGAGGAGTTCGGAACCAGCAGCCAGCAATTGGATCACCATCGCTCCATCAGCTGGAATATTGAAAAGAACTTTCCATATCTATATGGACTAATCATTGGACTGGGGTATTGTTGTAGCCTGAAGCGCCGGGTCATTACATTTTTTGTACAAAAGATAGGGCGATGGAAGTCTAACAGATACCGGTCCTATATCAGGCCCGCATTATCTGGTATTTAGCGTGCTTGGATAAACCCCCTCATCCTCTTTATGCCTTCACAGACGCCGCACCCACTTGGATAATCGGAGACTCGCTTATACACTGGGCAGAGAAGCGGGCCGTCAAACGCCCATGCGGGGCTAACCTCGGGTTGCGAACGGAGGAGGCAAATGTGGTATGGGGGGGAGGTAGGGGGCTGCGGTGGGCTCAGTTGCTCCCGCGGCTAATGGTGATGGGCAGGGATAGGAGGGCGCCGCAGATCTTGCTCCTCCACGTCGGGGGCAACGACCTGGCCGCTCGACGCTACTTCGAGCTGGTTAATTCAATAAAACACGACCTAGCCCTCATGCTCGCCCGTTGGCCAGAAGTACAGATCGTTTGGTCGGACATATTGTGCAGGAGAGTGTGGAGGGGCGCAAGGGCACCGGGCGCCATCGACTGAGCGCGGGTCAAACTGAACAAGATGGTGGGGAAGTTTGTGACGCAGTGTGGGGGATGGCAGATCACCCATCCCGAGTTCGACAACAAGTCAACTGGCCTGTTCCCGGCCGACGGCACACACTTATCCGAGATAGGGGCGGACTTGTTCAATAACGAATTGCAGGAGGGGCTGGAGAGGGTCCTTGCGGGGTTGGCGGCACGGTCTAATTTAAGGAGGTTTAAATAGAGCCGTGAGTGGCGGCAGTTCGGGGGTAAGTGCTTGTCCTTGCCAGATGGGCTCGGGGCGGGCGTCGCCCGGGGGTAGGAGCGATTGGGCGGGGTCAAGCTAACGTGACACCCGGGAACCCACTCGCGACAACGGCCGGCTCTTTAGGGGTCGGCCGGGTACGGGGGTGGCAGGCCAAGGCCTGGCTGACCCTCTGACCCCACTCTGGCTTGGACTAGCGCTTACTCCAGTATTATGATTGTTAATAAACAAAGCCGCAGCCTTTTATACCTCCAAACTGAGTCTGTCATTACTTGTCTGTTATATGTGGGTACCGTTTCCAAGTGGGAGGGGGTCCCTCGCAGCCTCCCTGGTCAAGCAATCCCTCCAGCCAATTAGGCGAGGGAAGCCCATGACCAGGGGGCAAGCCCCCCTCCCCCCTCACCTCGCTGGGATCTCTGGGCCGCCGTCGCGGCCCCCCCTGGGGGGGGTTTGGGACAGGCCTAGGGCAGTACAAAAGAGACAGCCGGGAGCTGAATCTTCCATTCTGCTCCCGGTCTGCTGCGAAGTATCCAACCCACCCACCCCATTAGCAAGACAGTCGGGGGCAGACGCTTGCCCCCGGCCACTCCGTGGAGTATTTACAATTCCCTTGGTGATAAGCTGTCTGCACTACCTGTAAGCTGTAACATGTACCATCATATTTTACAGGGCAGTGTCCGAAGATCTCCCGAGAAACAAAGGACTGAAGTTCCTTCAGGAGGCTCCAGTTGGTCATTTTACCACTGTCGCGGCGGCAGTTCGGGGGTAAGTGCTTGTCCTTGCCAGATGGGCTCGGGGCGGGCGTCGCCCGGGGGTAGGAGCGATTGGGCGGGGTCAAGCTAACGTGACACCCGGGAACCCACTCGCGACAACGGCCGGCTCTTTAGGGGTCGGCCGGGTACGGGGGCAGAAGGCCAAGGCCTGGCTGACCCTCTGACCCCACTCTGGCTTGGACTAGCGCTTACTCCAGTATTATGATTGTTAATAAACAAAGCCGCGGCCTTTTATACCTCCAAACTGAGTCTGTCATTACTCGTCTGTTATATGTGGGTACCGGTTCCAAGTGGGAGGGGGAGGGGGTCCCTCGCAGCCTCCCTGGTCATGCAGGAGACAGAAAGGTAGATAGAGACACAGACAGAGAGCTACCAGAGAAGGTGTTACATGGGTGAGTGCTGAGTTATTACTGTGACTCTCTGATGCTAACATGACATTAGGTTCTGGGCTCTGCGTCCCACACATGATGAACACCATGACTGTATAAAACTGAGGGGTACATATATATGTATATATATATAGCAACTGTAAATATTACTGTATGTTCATTTGCATGTCTTAGACAGGTCTGCAACCCTGTCTTTCCCCATTATCACCCAGCATACAGCGCTTCCACTGCAGCAAGGGATTCTGGGAAATGACATGCAAATGAGCACTCAGTGCCACCTTTTGTCTCAAGCTCGTATTACACAAGCCAATCCTCAAGCCAATGCATGCTGTTTTAAACACAGCTTTTAGACAGAGGCTGGGATGAGATGCAAAGCCATTAAACCCACTCACAGACATTTTTTTTTTTTTTTTTACGGTTCACATATTAACAACCATTTAGTATCATTTTACAGAAAATAATAAACCGAAAACATCACTATACAATCCTTATATTGCCAAGACAAAAACCAACCCAAAGGCACAAAACCATTCTAAAAAGCCAAACAAAACAACACATTCCAAGGCATCATCTGTGCATCTACTACCAAACACACTCAATACAAAAAAATATGGTTACTTCCCATTTCTACAAGCGACTTTTCGTACTTTCCACAGGACATTTAACATTGCATCTAATTACTTCACGTGTCCCAGCAATTTCTCTAACGCCTCACTGATATGATACGTACTACATTGTATTCCTAATTTTCTTACTTCCTCTTTAGACACCTCTGCTTTTGGGAACTGTACTTTCAGCCATTCCGTTTTTGAAACATTTAACCCTAAGTCACCTGCCTCTTTATTTATATTATTTATCACCTCTTTTACATGCCACTCCCTCGCCTTCCTTTCTCTCTCGCTTTCATAACTTACTTTTGTTCTTCCACTAAGGCCTGCCTTTTCTCCTTTTCCCCCTTTACTTTCCCTAATCTCTCCCCCTTCACCCCCACTCTGTTGGCCTGCCTTTCCATCACTTTCATTCCCACTTACTGCACTTACACTTCTCTGTATTTTAGTTCCCTCCACGCTTATCTGGCTTTGTGAGGACGAGCTATTGCCCTCACTTCTCTCCTTCTCTCTCACCTCTCCCCTAGCCTCTTTTATTTTAACCCACTGTACATGCTCCTTTTTTAATTCTTCATACTGCTCTTTTGTCAGCTGTTTTCTTTGGTACATCAGTTTTTCTAATCTTTCTATTATCTGTTCCTCACTACTCCCCCCATGCTGCTTCCGAAAAATACCAACCCAAAACAGAACATCTCCCACTGCGTCTTCAAAATGTTCCATCTTCTCTTTTAGGGTTACTTTCCCTGATACTTTTACAACTTTACCCTCTACACCTTCCTCTCTAGGCTCCCCTTTACTCTGGCTATCCTTATCTTCCTTTGTTTCTATCCCTTGCAGATTTTAACGCTTTTGAGCTTTTTCCCCTCCTATTTCCATTTCCTCCTCCAAGACATCTTGGGGACCTTCCCTCCCCCTCTGTGCATCTTGAAACTCCATACTTTCTGCCCAGCTAGGTTCCACCACACTCAATGACCGTATTTCCCCCTCCCCCGCATCTTTCTGATGCACTGTTCCCGTCTCCTCCCCTCCCCCCACCTCCAGTTTCTGGGCCAAGGAGTCCAGGAAGAAATCTTCCTCTTTTTTCTCCACGATATCACTTATAGAACCCGCCAAACCCTCTATTGGGCCACTTTCTACCCTTTCTTCTCTTCTTAAATCCTCCTCATACATTGCTGTTATAGCCGGATCAAGCCCTCCCTCTTGGGAACTCTCCATCTCAAAAATTCCCTGACCCTCAACTGTCTCTTCCTCTTCTTCTAGCACACTGTCCCCTTTAGCTGTCTGGGCATATGTCCTTTTAGTGCACTGCCGTGCCAAGTGTCCTTCCTCTCCGCAAAGATGGCATCTCTTAGGGACACCACAGTTGGCTGCAATATGTCCCTCTTCCCCGCAATTACGGCACACAATTCCCGTTTTCGTGCAACCCTCCTTTGTATGTCCATAAGTGTGGCAATGCCTGCAATATAGAGGCTGTCCCGAGTAAAACAAAAATCCTCTGTCTCCTCTACTATTGAACATGGCCGGTGGGTGTGTAACTCCTCCCACACATGATGGATCCCGTCTGAACCGTACCCAGAAACGTCTCTTCCCGTTGAACATGCCATACGGATTTTTTAGTTCTTCACCTCCTCTAATCATTTCACAATACCGTTTCAAAAAACACACAATCTCCTCTTTCCTTGCATACGGAGTGTACATGTGAAGTACAAGTGGTCTCTCCTCCAGCATAAAACTTGGGATTACCTTTACATGCAAATGAACATACAGTAATATTTACAGTTGCTTTATGCTTTACTGTGGAGGGTTTTTGTCACTTTTTTACCCACCATAACCTTAATAGTAGTGGTGATTACCTAGTCTAGTCTCAAACCTGCTTTGCCATTAAGACCAACCCCACACTGATGAGACCCATTAAGGTCGAAACAGCTGTGTAGCTGAGCCTGTGTCCCCTTGGCCTTGAGTCATCGTCCCTTCGGGGACTAAAGACTCCTGCTGCTTTTGGGGGGGCACGCCATCTCGAGCTAAGAGGAGTGATCCTGAGCGAGCGGTTCTGAGCGAGCGGATGCGGAAGTGAGGGGCCGGCACCTTTGCCCTGGGACATCGCCTTTACTGGCTAAAGTCCCTTGCTGCTTTTGGGGTGCCGCACCTGAGCTTGAGAGAGCAGAGATGACGTCACAAGCTGGAATGCGCAATTCCATTCGGTTCCTGATCGAGGAGACCGAGAGAAGTCGAGTGAACCTGCTGTGGATAGTGGAGAAGGTGCTGAAGCAATTGATCGGTCTGGACACTGAGAGGATCTTCTGCCTTCAGGATTTCCCTGCACAGGGGATTTATGACCTGACCTGTCATCAAGAAGCGGATGTTTGGTGCACTTTTGAAAAGTGCAAGGAGAAGTCTGGTGACCCGATCTTACATGGCATCAAGGTAATTCCAAGTTTTATGCTGGAGGAGAGACCACTTGTACTTCACATGTACAATCCGTATGCAAGGAAAGAGGAGATTGTGACTTTTTTGAAACGGTACTGTGAAATGATCAGAGGAGGTGAAGAACTTAAAAACCCATATGGCATGTTCAACGGGAAAGGATGAAGTAGGGCTTACAAAGGAAGAGGTTTTGCACAATCAACTTGCGAGGGGATTTGGGCGGAGATATTGGGATGTGAAAGAGGCAAGGGACGGGTATGAAAAAAGTGTGATGTCTGGATTCCAGTTAGAGGAAAGTAAGAGAGGTTTGGAACGTATGGAGAAAGAATTAAAACATATGATCGCATCACTTGAGAATAGAGAAAGGGTTTTTGTTTTTAAATGAAAGAATCTTGAAGTATATGGTTCTTATCTTTGTATGATGTTTTGGTTATAGGGTTTTTTCGTAAAGTTATGTTTTTTTTTTCCCTTCTGAAAAGTTTATCTTTGTGTTTGTATATATCTGAAGGATGAAGGAAGAAAATGTAAATATATTATGTTTTGGTGTCTTTCTAATGTTGGGTGACTGTTGTCACTATGGTGTGTTTTTTTGGTTTCCAAAAAAGTCTGTAAACTTAAAAAAGTTGTTGAATAAAAAAGTTTAAAAAAAAAAGGTTGAAACATGTCTGTGAGTGGGTTTAATGGCTTTGCATCTCATCCCAGCCTCTGTCTAAAAGCTGTGTTTAAAACAGTGTGCATTGGCTTGAGGATTGGCTTGTGTAATACGAGCTTGAGCCAGGGGGGATTCCCTTGCCACGTGGCTCGCCCTCCATCAGCCTCTGCGGCTGGGGAGGGGGGGGGGCCAGAGGGAGGACGAGGAGAGGCACAACAACCCCCCACGTTTTTTTGCCACGACGGTTCCCCCAACAGAATGGCCGTGGGTATCCCCCAACCCCCCCCCCCCCCCGGGTTGGAGCACGGGACACTCAGTGGGGTTACATGGCAGTGGTATAATGTGCTGTAATTGATTTCTTTCAACATTGGATAAAGTTATGATCAATGCTAGAATGGCCGTGGGTATCGCTGCATACCGCATTCGTAGTGATAGCGGGCTGTATGTGGGGAATAAAGTGTATACACCTCAGTGTGGTTATAATGCGTTGTATTCGGGGTATGGTTATAATGCGTTGTATTCGGGGTATAAGGCATACGAGCTGCATTCGAGGTACAATTGGCTGTAATTGGGTTACATGGCGTATATTGTATTTGGATTATAGGGGGTGTATATATACCGCATCCGAAGTTACAATGGGCTGTAATGGGGTGACATGGTGTATATAGTGTGTATACTGCACTCGTAGTTACGTTCTGTTGTACGCTAGGGTGTGTATAGGTGCTGCATTCGCCGTTACAATGTACTGTAACTGGGTTACATAGCGTATATAGTGTATATACTGCATTCACGGTTACGTGCTGCATGTGGAGTATAAGGTGTATTTATGCTGCATTCAGTGTTGTAATGTGCTGTAATTGGGTTACATGGCGGGTATAGTGTATATACCGCAGTCAGGGTTAAGTGCGGTATGTGGATTATAAGGTGTACATTTGCTGCATGCAGGGTTATAAGGTGTCGTAATTGGGGTACATGGCGTATATAGAGTATATACTGCATTCACGGTTACGTGCTGCATGTGGAGTATAAGGTGTATTTATAGAGTGACCATTTGTCCCGGTTTTGCCGGCACAGTCCCGTTTTTTTCTGTGCTGTCCCGGTTGACAGTCCGTCCCGGAAATGTCCCGGGTTTTGCCCCTGGTGACTGGTACCGTGCGCGAGGCGGCGGCGGTGCGCGGAGGCGGCAGCGTGAGGAGGATGCGGCGGTGCGCGGAGGCGGCAGCATGAGGATGCGGCGGTGCGCGGAGGCGGCAGCGTGAGGAGGATGCGGCGGTGCGCGGAGGCGGCAGCGTGAGGAGGATGCGGCGGTGCGCGGAGGCGGCAGCGTGAGGAGGATGCGGCGGTGCGCGGAGGCGGCAGCGTGAGGAGGATGCGGCGGTGCGCGGAGGCGGCAGCATGAGGAGGATGCGGCGGTGCGCGGAGGCGGCAGCGTGAGGAGGATGTGGCGGTGCGCGGAGGCGGCAGCGTGAGGAGGATGCGGCGGTGCGCGGAGGCGGCAGCGTGAGGAGGATGCGGCCGTATTATTTTTTTTCCCCCAATAGCAGGATGCCGGGGGCGCGGCTTTAGAGTAGAAGCAGGGGATTGGTTGGAGGTCAGGATTTGCCGGGGGCGGGGCTTAGTATTGGGGACGGATGTAGTGTGTGTGTGTGTGTGTGTGTGTGTGTGTGTGTGTGTGTGTGTGTGTGTGTGTGTGTGTGTGTGTGTGTGTGTGTGTGTGTGTTTTCACCAGAAGGAAGGCTCACAGCTGGAATATAAATTCCTCATCTATCCGACATAAGTATAAAATATACTCTACCTAGACCCCTAATACAGAGTTACCCACCTTATACGGGAGCAGCTGCCAGACGAGTATACAGTAGTAAATGTATCTTATTTCTTTTGCCACTGGAGGGCAGCGTGGAGTTACACGGAGTGGCGCCCGTAAGGACGACGTGCCAGTTAGGCGGAAGGAGAAGCGCACACACTTTTATGTGAAACGGATATATTTGGGGAGGGATTTTGTAGTCTGAGTGAGAAAATTGATATTTTGTCACAATGGAAAAATTAACCATTTAAATATGCACAGATTTTATCCCACTTTTGGAAATTAGGGATGTTGCCTAAAAGTTTGAGAATGCACAAAGTGCCACCCCTGGGCTTTAATGAAGCAGCATTTGTGGGATAAAGGGATCAGCATTCTGTATAAAGGTATTTTGGGCTCGATATAAATAATTGAAGCCAAAAACTAATATTAAGGGGCCTATGCAGAGAGCAGCGCGAACGGAAATTTCGGCGTTTTTTAGCGCTATATGGCTATAATAAGGTTGGAAATGGCGAGTTGAGTAAAAAGCGCCATTTTTTATTTTTTTTTAGTAGAACTCGCCGCACGGCTGGCGAGAACCAAAATCTCGCCAGTTTTGAAAAGGGCCGTATGCAGAAAGGTATGATCGCCATCTAGGGGCTGTTCGCGCCATTAAAATGGAGAGAAATTCTACAATTAGCTCCGCCAACAAAAGTTGGCAGGAAACTGGAGCTCACCGGCGAGAGTGAAAAGAAAAAAAAAAAACGCTCTTTTTTTCAAACATGTTTCACCAGCGCGCATCTCGCCGGTTGAAACTCTCCATAATCAAGCATGATTTTAAATGCAGTTTTCTGACCTTTCTGCATATGGAGATAAAATCACGCCATTACAGGTACAATTTATTACCAATTCCAATTATTTCCAGCGCTGCTCTCTGCAAAGGCCCCTAAGTAAATTGAGAATGGAAAAATATTCAGCACAAACGTACAGAATGTGATGTTCTGAGAGATCTTACAGATGTTATCAAATCCCACAATGAATGTATAGAAAATGTCTGTATAGAACGAGTCAAACAAGAATATGCCAATAAAACGTTTAATTGGGAGATACAGGGGCCACAATTCAGGTCAGTTAGCTGGAAGAAGGGAAGCCGGTCAGCCGGTAGAGCCGGTCAGCCGGTCAGCCAGAAGAGCAGGTCAGCCGGTCAGCCAGTAGAGCAGATCAGCCGGTCAGCCGGTAGAGCAGGTCAGCCGGTCAGCTCTGAGATCAGCATTACTTATATCTCCTAACCTTTGCCCCCTGCATGTAATGCGCAGAACAGCCTGCACTGCATATACTGTACATGAGATACTTAACCCTTTCTTTTCGCTCGACTCTAATCTGAATGATTTGCTAATTGGTTTGTAATTAGAGAGATATTTGTAGCAGAATCCCATGTATGTTCTTTTTACCTTTTTAGATACCGTTTTGTGTAATAAAAGATATGAGATCAGAGGGGCTCCCTGTTTGCACTCGTGTTTTGGCAGAAGTGTATATGTGACCCTATAAATCTCCCTCACACCCGGCTTGGCAGTGTGACACTAGTGCAGCGACCTGGGGAAGAATCACTGAGCTGTTAGCAATAGATACAACGGATAGAAAAGACACTACACATAGGTTGGATTAAAGAGAGTATTTTATTGAAATAATTAATCTCTTTGCTGGGAGGGGCCTGCAGCACATTGCAGAGCGATATAGTAACATGCAGAGCAATGCACTGCAGGCCCCTCCGGCAGCAAAGGAGTGAAGACCAATGCAGGGTGTATAAAGATCTCACTGATAATTCATGCACAAAGGGCTGTTTGTTGCTGTGATCCAGAGGAAGGCGAAACATAACCCCTGCTGTGCAATGGGGGAAAAAAATTCCTTCCTGACCCCATTAAATGGCGATCGGATGGTCCCTGGATCACTGCGCAGTGAGATCAGATGGAGCAGCACAGATCAGCGTTGTTATACACAGGGGCACACTCAGTATATAGAGATGCGGGTGATGGGGCCCTTGTGCCCCTGTGTATAACTCACCTGCTCCCCCATCCCCCTGCATATCTATCCCATTCACCCCTTTTCCTCCCGCATACCTCGCAGGGCCGGCCGGCCATTAGGCGGTCGCCTAGCGCGCAAAGGTCCTAGGGGCGCATTAATAATCATTATTATTTTTTCCTCTTATTATTTCTAATTTATTTATCTTTTTTTAAAAATTATTATTCTTTTTTTTATCCAGTATTTTGGCGCCCTTTTATTTTTATTTTGCGTCGCGCTGGGGTGCGGTCGCACCCCCTGCAGCCCCGATAGCTACGCCACTGTTTATTTTATTATTTTATTTATCTTATTATTTTTTATACAACTGGGGCACAAATTTTAAGTTTCGCCTGGGGCGCATGAAACCCGTGCTCCGGCCCTGCTCCTTGTTCTCTCTCACCCTCTCACGCCCAATATCCCAATCTCCCTATAGTACCTGCCCCTCCCGCAGCCTTCCTGATCTTATCTGCCTCTCCTGCGGTCAAACCAACTTCTCATGGCCCCTAGAATACCCCTGGATCTACGCCCTGGCTCCTCTGCTACCTGCTCCCGGGGTCTGCTGCTCCGCCTAAAAAAGGTGAAGCAGCAGATCTGTCCGCACCTCTCGTATTCTGCTACCTGCTCCCGGGGTCTTCTCCTCCGCCTAAAAAAGGTGAAGCAGCAGATCCGTCCACACCTCTCGTATTCTCCTAGGCCATCGTCCACCACGTCGCCAGACTTGACATCCGCTTCGTCGTCTGCCTCATCGGCCGCCTTGTAGCCCACCTCTTCGCACCACTTGACGCCCGCTTTATCGTATGCCTCGTCGTCCGCCTCGTAGCCCGCCTCGTCGTCTGGTGGCACAAAGGGCACCACCTTCGTGCGTGTCCTGATCTGCAGGAGACATGAAGTGTTTGTAACCAGGGACAGTGATACTCTGTATCGCAAGAGCTCCTGTGCCACTTATACCCCCTCCCCAATACCACATTATACCGCCCTCCACAGGGCAAATACCCGTTATACCCACCTCCCCAAGCCCAGTACCCAGTTATACAACCCTCCCCAGGCTCAGTACCCAGTTATACAACCCTCCCAAGGCCAAGTACCCTGCTATACGCCCCTCCCCAGGCCCAGTACCCGTTATACCCACCTCACCAGGCCCAGAACCCGTTATACCCACCTCACCAGGCCCAGTACCCATTATATACCCTTCCCCAGAAGGTCATGTTTCTATTTATCAAAAATACATTGAGTTACCTCTGGTTTTCAAGCATGTCCTGGGGGAGTTATCACAGAGACACAGAAATGTCGCTGAGTTTGGTGAGTAACTCCCTTAAACTCTCAGCAGTTGAATTCCCCATTAGGCGCTTAATGCGTTAAAAACAAGCGTTGCTATTTCTTTGCATGAAGTTGCAGGTAATTGGAAGAGTTACACCGTGACGGCTATTTCATCACTCACCTTCTTCCATCGAATCGGTCTTAGCGGTAGTGATCTCAGTATTATTTCCTCCTTAACATCGGATATCCATATCCATTCTTCGCCTCTGATCTGTATGCAAGACAATGCTTTAAGACAGGGTTGCGCAACCTTTTTCCCCTGCTCCCCCCTCCACCCTCCCCACCTTGTCTCCGACGTTCTGATGTAACGACGTCATGTGATATCACGTTGCTATGGCAATGCCACATCATGTGACGCCACGTTGCTGTCTCCAGAAGCCGCCGGAGACAAGGAAAGGGAACTTACAGAGGCCTTGCGCGCGATTTCCGGCATTTAATTTAAATGCTGTGGGGAAGAGCGAGGGGCCACTGTAAGCGCCGAGCCCCTCCCCAAGAAAATGTCGCACCCCTCGATTTGCGCACCCCTGCTTTAAGAGATATTCTGGGACCCTCCAACTCCTCCATCGGACCCTTCCTCATATTGACTGACCTTGCAGTGCTCTGCACTGACTTGCACTGACCTGCTATGATGCCTCTCAAAATACCATGCTAACTCATTCTGAACATACATGTGTCCTTTCTACATGTTACTCAGCTTGTATGGGCCACAGACAGCTTTCCCGGGGTCCAGGACTAGTTGCCACCGGGGACACTCACCCATGGGTCGGCGACCTTGCGAGAACCCACCCCCCCCAACCTGTTTTCTCTTGCATTGCCATAGACAACAACATTTCAGCCTGCTGGCCTTTCTCAGGTAAAGTGGCTAAACCCACTAAAGCCAATAAAGAAAGGCCAGCAGCCGAAACATTGTAGTCTGTGGCACAATAAATTATCTTTTTTTATTCAAATCCGTGTGCCCTTTTCCATCAATCATATTGTATCCATTGGACGAAATGCCGGTCTTCCCTGAGACTAAGGGGCACCGGTAAAAGTATGACTAATTGTTTTTTTTAGTGTGCAGCAAATCCCCATCATTTTTGCGTTCTCTTGCTCTGCCCCAATCTGACACAGCACCTTGCTCTCTCACCCCCCTCTTACACTCCCGCGTCACCCTTTCCTTCCCCAAAGGTTGTCCTTTAATCAGATCTTACCCAAATTGTCTCCATCTCCCTTGGAAATGTTCTGTCTTTAAACTGTGCGGCTCCTCTTGATCCGGACTTTCTTAGCTGACCCCTTTAGGTTTCGGCTTCGAGGGTCTAAAAAATAAGCGACTCCGAAAAGATGTGAAATATGCCCACGGGTCCTAATGGGGCACTGAGGGGGAGACTTAAATACTAGTAAATATAATCTACTGTGCTAACAAATATAATCTATTAACTAACAAATATAACTTATTAATCTAAGAAATATAACTTATTAAACTAAGAAATATAATTTATTAAACTAAGAAATATAACTTATTAAACTAAGAAATATAATTTATTAAACTAAGAAATATAACTTATTAAACTAACAAATATATCTTATTAAACTAAGAAATATAATTTATTAAACTAAGAAATATAACTTATTAAACTAAGAAATATAACTTATTAAACTTACAAATATAATCTATTTAACTAAATAAATATCTATTAAACTAAATAAATATCTATTCAACTAAATAAATATAATCTACTTCAAAACAATACAATAAAAAGCTGGAGAAATGATACGTTAACCAAGCCACAGATGTGATGCCAATGAGCGTTGAACTCCTTGCAGATCCACCGTCAGCTGGTTGTGGCAGAAAGTGGTGACATGCAGTAGAACAGAGTGGTTGAGCTGTAACCACGGCAGTCAGGTCAGAAATCAACACAATATTTTTTGAAATTTAGAATGAGAATGTTCAGTATGTCACATTCTGGGCTCAGACTCTGAGCCCTGTCACATGTTAGCAGCTTGTGATAATAGAAAGTATCCATATACTGGGATGTGATAAGAGACATTATAGTCATTTTATACTGGGTCCCATAACCTGCTTTATATGAAGTATCATTTTACACTAGTAGAGATGTTACATTTTGAAAAAATAGCGCTTCTGGCGACAATGTTCATTTTCTCTACAAATGATAAATGAAAAAGTTGGATAAAACGTTATATGTGTGTGTGCGCGCGCAATATATATATATATATATATATATATATATATATATATATATATATATATATGAGTGAAAAGAGAAAAAAGTAACCCGTATGGGAGCACTCAGGTATGCAGATTAACATATAGTATTTTATTTATTTGACACAGTGCAAAAAAGGATAAGTAAACAGTACATGATTAAAAACACTTAAAAAAGGCTAGGACCCCTGTCACGGGTACTACCCATAGACACAAGTGGGCAAAACTAGGGAATGACTCAAATTGTCAACCCTTAACATGAAAATGGATAGTGACTCAAGAAACACTTGGATAGGTCAGAATAAATCACAACAGCTTAATGGGTTCACAGGCACCTATACAAAGCTAAAGATAATACGTACTACACACCAATGAAGTGACTAGTCAAAATATAAATGACAATCTTAAACCATCATGAATCTGCTTGAGCATACAATTATGTAACCAATACCAACAGCACAAATAAATCACTTGAAGGAAAAAGGTGGCATGATGGGATGAAGTCACTAGATGTGTAGAGCAATGAAGTGTGTGAATAGCATGTATGGAAAATTACCTGATGAACACCTATTAGATAACCTTGTGTGTGTTGTCAGTATCCATAATGAAAAAATAGAGTGTCACAGTCCAGAGATTAGTTGCACCAGTGCTGGGTAGCATAGTTACGTGAACATCTGTCAGGGGTCCTGCCTAGCACCCCCACTCCGACGCACCCCCACTCCAAGTCTAAGTCTCTGGACGAAACGCGTCCATGCTATTCACACACTTCATTGCTCTACACATCTAGTGACTTCATCCCATCATGCCACCTTTTTCCTTCAAGTGATTTATTTGTGCTGTTGGTATTGGTTACATAATTGTATGCTCAAGCAGATTCATGATGGTTTAAGATTGTCATTTATATTTTGACTAGTCACTTCATTGGTGTGTAGTACGTATTATCTTTAGCTTTGTATAGGTGCCTGTGAACCCATTAACCTGTTGTGATTTATTCTGACCGATCCAAGTGTTTCTTGAGTCACTATCCATTTTCATGTTAAGGGTTGACAATTTGAGTCATTCCCTAGTTTTGCCCACTTGTGTCTATGGGTAGTACCCGTGACAGGGGTCCTAGCCTTTTTTAAGTGTTTTTAATCATGTACTGTTTACTTATCCTTTTTTGCACTGTGTCAAATAAATAAAATACTATATGTTAATCTGCATACCTGAGTGCTCCCACACGTTTTACTTTTTTCTCTTTTCACTCATACTATTTACAACCCGTGAGCACCGCCAATTCTTACTGATGTAAAGTTATTTATTGGCTTATGGTGGCATTAATATTGCAAAAGTAGATGCGAGGTTTTTTTCCCCACCTTCCCCCCCTTTTTCCCCCCGTTATTTGAACATATATATTTATATATATATATATATATATATATATATATATATATATATATATATATATATATATATATACTGTAAATATTCCTGTATTCTTTTCTTGGGGTTGAGGAGGAGCGCTGGATCTCGTGATATGTGAAAAAATATAAATATATATAGTGCAGATGGTAATTCACTGCTTTAAAAGATGTAAAACATAAGAAATGAACTCACAAAAAACGTATAAAATCACTGCATGTCAGAGATCCTTCTCTCTCTGACTGGAGCCCTTTATGTTACTGGAGTCTGTATCCTCTCAGTGAAGTGGATGATATGAAAATAAAGAAAACCACAAATAGTGCAAATAGTATGAACTATACAAATGTATTATGCACAGGTAATTAGGAAACTCACATTTTCCATAATAAAGTGGGTGGTGGAGAGAACCGCCGATAGAAGCAGGCTGCTGTTGGGTGCTTCACTTTCCCCTCACAGTGTAGTTCAATGCCTTACTGTTCTTACATCTTACTGATGTAAAGTTATTTATTGGTTTATGGTGGCATTAATATTGCAAAAGTAGATGCAGGGTTTTTTTCCCCACCTTCCCCCCCTTTTTTCCCCCGTTATTTGAACATATATATATATATATATATACTGTAAATATTCCTGTATATTCATTTGCATGTCTTAGACAGGTCTGCAACCCTGTCTTTCACCATTATCTTTAACCTTAATAGTCGTATATATATATATATATATATATATATATATATATATACATATATATATATATACATATATATATATATTTATATATATATATACATACACATATAGTATGTATATATATATATCATACTATGGGGCCTATGCAGAGAGCAGCGCTATTTCGAAATTCGCCATTTTTTGGAGAAAATCTCGCAGAAAGCAGCAGAAAATGGCGAGTTCCGAAAAACGCGTCAATTTTTCTTTTCTATTTGTAAAACTCGCCTCGCGGCTGGCGAGAACCTCAATCTCGCCAGTTTAAAAAATATCCGTATGCAGAGAGGCGCGAACGGCATCTAGCGGCTGTTCGCGCCAATAAAAAGGCGCGATTGTCTCCGTTTTGCCTCGCCAAAAAAAACTGCCGCTCGCGGCCATTGCAAAGGGGAAAAAAAAGGTGCGAATTTGTTTTAACACATTTCTGAAGCGCGCATCTCGCCAATTTAAACTCGCCACACGCATCCATGTTAAACATAGCAGAATTCGCACTTTTCTGCATATGGAGATTAAAACTCTCCAAAAAAGCTACTTTTTAATAAATTCGCCAATTTTAAAATTCGCTGCTCTCTGCATAGGCCCCTAAATGTATATATATAGTCTAGAGAGAGATTATAATGGCAGTGAGAAATAGTGGCCAGAATTAATAACAGTGCAATTGTGTGTGTGTGTGTGTATATGTGTGTGTGTGTATATATATATATATATATATATATATATATATGGTATAACCCAGAGGTGCGCAAAGTGGGGAGGGGGAGATTTTTCGGGGGGGGGGGTGGCGCGGGCGGTTGCAGAGGCCCCGCGCACTTCCTCGAGGCATTAAAATTAAATGCCGGGGGATCACGTGAGGCCTCTGCAATGCTATTACTTACCTTGACTCTGCCGGCGTCACTCGTGTCCATGGCAACGCGGTGTTAAATTACGCTGCGGGGTCATGTGACGTCACCCTCGTCAAATGCCGCTGCAGGTCACGTAACGCCGCATCAAGGTAAGGGGGGGGGGCGCGAGCACCAACAGAGGGAAGGCAGGGGGGCGAGCTGCAAAAGTTTGTGCTCCCCTGGTATAACCAATAAATAATATAGCTGATATAGCAATCTGGTTGTCGCTAGAGAGAGATTATAATGGCAGTGAGAAATAGTGGCCAGAATTAATAACAGTGCAATTACTAAAAAGTAGTTGTAATAAAATAATAATAAACACTATGCCTAAACACAATAAAAGTCCAGAAACCTAGCTCTAATAGCTATGTTATAACTCAATCATAAAAGGATCCAATTCGGGCGTCCTCTGGAGCCCTGGCAGCTCTCTTCAGGGAAACAACCACCTCCTCGATAGATATCTAAACAAAACAAAAAGAAGAGAAAGCGCCCGCTCCATGTGTAAATTTGGTTTAACAATTTCATTTCCTGGACAAGATAAAAATAACAAACTCACAAACGCCCGTTTGGTAAAAGCATTGTGTGAGACAGGCTCGGGCTCCGTGGTAATCCGGTGGTCAATCCGCAGCTCCAGACTTTGGACGATGACCGGGAAACTCGATAGGCTGCGCCCCTCGCAGTGTGGTCCTCCGGCAATCTGTAGTATGCAGTTGTGATTCCACTCTGTAATTCCGGTGTCTCGTCTTGGTTGCGTACCAACTTCCCTTCCCGGCGTCAAGACGGATAGTGTGGCAATAACGAGAACAAAGTACCTACGCGTTTCTTCAGCACACGGCCGATTTCATCAGGGGATAATGCTACAACTCACTCGTAATGGTTTTATAGTCCTACAGTCCAATTGGTAATGGCATAATAGATCACATGTGTTACTGATTTTAGATAATACAGTAATAGATTCTTGTATGACACACACACACACACATATATATATATATATACACACATACGTATGTATGTATATATATATATATATATATATATATATATATATATATATATATATATATATAATATATATATATATATATACAGTGCTTGACAAATCACCCAAAAATCTACTCGCCAAACCAAAAAATCTACTCGCCACCTAGCCCCGCCCCCAGTCCCGCCCATAGCCACGCCCCCAGTCCCGCCCATAGCCACGCCCCAACCCCGTTTAAAAAAAAAAGAAATGTAATAAATTTCTAGTAAGAACAACATTCGTTTTTGACATAAGTTTATATTTATTGTAGTAAATTTATACTTTACTACAATTAGTCCTTGTTACGTGTGTGTGTGACTAGTTTCCTGCACCCATTAACCAGTGTCTGGATGCCCCATCTTCACAATATCTAAAGCAGCAATCCTGCCTGGGATCTTACCTGATCCGCAGTCCCTAAATGTCCAGGTACCCGCATTCCCGCAATGTTATACATTGGAGGGGATGTGTTCCCTACCTGTTTTCTGGGTTAGGGGGGATTCCGATGTCTTCCGTGTGACACTTGAATCAGATCTGGAAGAAAGCAGTATAAGGTAAATAATATATCCAGATCCAGAGTCTGGGAGAGGGAGAGAGGGAGAGAGGGAGAGAGGGAGAGAGAGAGACACAGACAGAGAGTTAGAGAGACAGATGGAGGGAGAGTTAGAGAGACAGATGGAGGGAGAGGGAGAGAGACAGATGGAGGGAGAGGGAGAGAGACAGATGGAGGGAGAGGGAGAGAGACAGATGGAGGGAGAGGGAGAGAGACAGATGGAGGGAGAGGGAGAGAGAGAGAGGGACAGAGGGAGAGGGACAGAGAGAGAGGGACAGAGGGACAGAGGGACAGAGAGAGAGGGACAGAGGGACAGAGAGACACAGAGACACAGAGGAACAGAGGAACAGAGACAGAGGGACAGGGAGGGAGAGAGAGGGACAGGGAGGGAGAGAGGGACAGGGAGGGAGAGAGAGGGACAGGGAGGGAGAGAGAGGGACAGGGAGGGAGAGAGGGAGAGAGACAGAGGGAGATAGACACAGGCAGAGAGGGAGATAGACACAGGCAGAGAGGGAGATAGACACAGGCAGAGAGGGAGAGAGACACAGACAGAGAGGGAGAGAGACACAGACAGGGAGAGAGACACTGGCAGAGAGGGGGAGAGACGGAGAGGGGGAGAGACGGAGAGGGGGAGAGACGGAGAGGGGGAGAGGGGGAGTGACGGAGAGGGGGAGAGACGGAGAGGGGGGAGAGGGGGAGAGATGGAGAGGGGGAGAGACGGAGAGGGGGAGAGACAGAGAGGGAGAGAGACAGAGGGGGAGAGACAGAGAGGGGGTGATTGATTGACGTGGAGGTGACTGACTGCGGGGTGGTATTACTGACTGTGTGACTGGGTGGTATTACGGACTGTGTGACTGGGTGGTATTACTGACTGTGTGACTGGGTGGTATTACTGACTGTGTGACTGGGTGGTATTACTGACTGTGTGACTGGGTGGTATTACTGACTGTGTGACTGGGTGGTATTACTGACTGTGTGACTGGGTGGTATTACTGACTGTGTGACTGGGTGGTATTACTGACTGTGTGACTGGGTGGTATTACTGACTGTGTGACTGGGTGGTATTACTGACTGTGTGACTGGGTGGTATTACTGACTGTGTGACTGGGTGGTATTACTGACTGTGTGACTGCTTGGGATTACTGATTGGGTGGGATTACTGACTGTGTGACTTGGTGGGATTACTGACTGGGTGACTGGGTGGTATTACTGACTGTGTGGGATTACTGACTGGGTGACTGGGTGGTATTACTGACTGGGTGACTGGGTGGTATTACTGACTGGGTGGTATTACTGACTGGGTGGGATTACTGACTGGGTGACTGGGTGGGATTACTGACTGGGTGACTGGGTGGGATTACTGACTGGGTGACATTACTGACTGGGTGGGATTACTGAGTGGGTGACATTACTGACTGGGTGGGATTACTGACTGGGTGACTGGGTGGGATTACTGACTGGGTGACTGGGTGGGGGTGGGATTACTGACTGGGTGACTGGGTGGGGGTGGGATTACTGACTGGGTGACTGGGTGGGATTACTGACTGGGTGACTGGGTGGGATTACTGACTGGGTGGGATTACTGACTGGGTGTTGGGTGGGATTACTGACTGGGTGACTGGGTGGGGTAGGATTACTGACTGGGTGACTGGGTGGGATTACTGACTGGGTGACTGGGTGGGATTACTGACTGGGTGACTGGGTGGGATTACTGACTGGGTGTTGGGTAGGATTACTGACTGGGTGACTGGGTGGGATTACTGACTGGGTGACTGGGTGGGATTACTGACTGGGTGACTGGGTGGGATTACTGACTGGGTGACTGGGTGGGATTACTGACTGGGTGACTGGGTGGGATTACTGACTGGGTGACTGGGTGGGATTACTGACTGGGTGACTGGATGACTGGGTGGGGGGGTGAGGGGTGGGATTACTGACTGGGTGGGGGGTGGGATGGGTGACTGTGGGGGGAGTTACTGACTGGGTGGGATTGGTGACTGGGTGGGATTACTGACTGGGTGACTGGGTGGGATTAATGACTGGGTGACTGGTGGGATGGGTGACTGGTTGACTGGTGGGATGGGTGACTGTGTGACTGGTGGGATGGGTGACTGGTGGGATGGGTGACTGGTGGGATGGGTGACTGGTGGGATGGGTGACTGGTGGGATGGGTGACTGGGTGGGGGGGTGACAAACTGGGGGGGTACCTCTGGTGTCCTGCATATACACGTTCTCACACACACACAGGGGGGGGGACACACACAGGAGGGGGGGAACACACACAGGAGTGAGGGGAGAAACACCCCCGCAACTACAGTATCTCCCGACCCGCGTGGGCAGCAGGAGCGGGGAGGAGAAACACACGCACTACTACCTCCCGACCCGCGCGGGCAGCGGGAGCAGTGGGGGAAGGAAAATCACCAGCGCCATTACCTTCCAGCCCGCGCGGGCAGCGGGAGCAGTGGGGGAAGGAGAAACACCAGCGCCGTTACCTTCCAGCCCGCGCGGGCAGCGGGAGAGGGGGGGGGAAGGAAAATCACCAGCGCCGTTACCTTCCAGCCCGCACGGGCAGCGGGAGAGGGGGGGGGAAGGAAAATCACCAGCGCCGTTACCTTCCAGCCCGCACGGGCAGCGGGAGAGGGGGGGGGAAGGAAAATCACCAGCGCCGTTACCTTCCAGCCCGCACGGGCAGCGGGAGAGGGGGGGGGAAGGAAAATCACCAGCGCCGTTACCTTCCAGCCCGCACGGGCAGCGGGAGCAGTGGGGGAAGGAAAATCACCAGCGCCGTTACCTTCCAGCCCGCGCGGGCAGCGGGAGCAGTGGGGGAAGGAGAAACACCCGCGCCATTACCTTCCAGCCCGCGCGGGCAGCGGGAGCAGTGGGGGAAGGAGAAACACCCGCGCCATTACCTTCCAGCCCGCGCGGGCAGCGGGAGAGGGGGGGGGAAGGAAAATCACCAGCGCCGTTACCTTCCAGCCCGCGCGGGCAGCGGGAGCAGTGGGGGAAGGAAAATCACCAGCGCCGTTACCTTCCAGCCCGCGCGGGCAGCGGGAGCAGTGGGGGAAGGAGAAACACCCGCGCCATTACCTTCCAGCCCGCGCGGGCAGCGGGAGCAGTGGGGGAAGGAGAAACACCCGCGCCATTACCTTCCAGCCCGCGCGGGCAGCGGGAGCAGTGGGGGAAGGAGAAACACCCGCGCCATTACCTTCCAGCCCGCGCGGGCAGCGGGAGCAGTGGGGGAAGGAGAAACAGTGTATTTAAATTGCATTTCATTCCACCCACCTCCACATCTGTCCAAAATCCTCTATGACCGGATCAGTGCAGGAGCTGACACAATTATACAGGAGGATATTCAGTATAAAGGAGGAGGAGGAGGAGCAGACGCACGCACACACCTCTCCCCCGTGCAGAGAAGGAAGGGCAGTTTTAAGTCCTGGCAGCTCCATCCCGCGTCACAGCCAATCAGCTAGAGGAATTTTTTTATTTATTTTTTCCGAGCAGCGGATTTTTTTTTTTTTTTTTGCAGAGCAGGGGAAATGTTACTGGCCAGGAGCCAATTTCCGATCGCAGCTGGCGAGTTGGCGACCGGGTTTGTCGAGCACTGTATATATACATACACATATAGTATGTATATATATATATCATACTATATGTATATATATAGTCTGTTTTATACACACATACACGTGTGTGTGTGTGTATATGTGTGTGTGTGTATATATATATATATATTGTGACAAACGGCTTACTCCGGGGCTCCGTCGTTTGTCCGGGACTGTTTAGAACACGGTCTTTTAGGGTAGGTTAAATGATGAGGCGTCACGTACTGTTCCTTTAAACAGGCTATGCCTGGTTTATTCAGTCCCAGGCACTGAGACTGCCACAGTGCATACAACAGAAAACAGATCAAAACAAAAGCTGCTCACCTGAGCGATAACTTAACTTAGATATCCCTGACTCAGGGTTGGAAGTGGCTTTTCCACTTCCAACATCAAAACACGGTACTTTTGCAGTCTTACACAAATGAACAGAAAGATTGAACCTGTTTGGGGAAGAGGCTTCTCCCCTCTGTAGTTCAGCAGCCTTCCAGCCTCCTGGCTCTTGTGGGGAGCCCAGAGCAAACAGGAAATCAGTCTTTCATACCTGATTCCTAATTAGCATGACAGGTGACAGAAATCAGGCAGCAGACAAACTCTGGTCTGGATCTCTCATCCCTCAGTTCCAGCGCTTGCCAAACTGTGGGATGGAGTGTATGTATTATAAGGCTGCACTCCCAGGCCAAACAGGATAGAAACTGTCTAGTATCCTGGGAGCCCTATATACGGAATTTATTACCATCCCCTGGTTTCTGTCACATATCCTCCCCCCCAGCTCAGACCTCGAAGGATGAGCGACCATGGATATTAGGGAGTGCATCCTTGACAACCCGTCAGCATTGCCATGTTTGTGCCCTGACCTGTGTTCCACAGAAAATTTAAAGGGTTGTAGGCTTAGGAACCACCTGGTCACTCTAGCATTCTTTTCCCTGTTTTGACACATCCAGGTAAGGGGTGCATGATCTGTGACCAACCGGAATTTTCTCCCCAACAGGTAGTATTTGAGCGTCTCTACAGCCCACTTTATTGCGAGACACTCTTTCTCTACTATGGAGTAATTTTTCTCCTGGGGATTTAGTTTCCTACTTAAATAAAGGATGGGGTGCTCCTCACCTTGAGACTCCTGGGAGAGTACCGCCCCCAGCCCTACCTCAGATGCGTCGGTTTGGACTACGAACTCTTTGGAGAAGTCAGGTGTGACCAACACTGGTTGGGCACAGAGAGCTTCTTTCAGGCTTCTAAAGGCCTGTTCGGTTTCGGGGGACCACTTTACCATTAGCGGTCCTCTTGCTTTTGTGAGGTCAGTTAGTGGGGTTGCCTTAGTTGCAAAATTGGGAATAAACCTTCTATAGTACCCAATTAACCCCAAAAAGGTCCTTACTTGTTTTTTTGTAACTGGCCTTGGCCAATTTTGTATCGCCTCCACTTTGAGTGTTTGGGGTTTGAGTAAACCTCTGCCAATAGAATATCCCAGATACTTGGCCTCCTCCAGACCAATAGTGCATTTAGCGGGGTTAGCAGTTAGTCCAGCAGACCGGACTGCGTCAAGCACAGCTTGGACCTTTGAAAAGTGGGATTGCCAATCTTCACTATGGATTACCACATCATCCAGGTAGGCGGCAGCATACCGAGCATGTGGTTTTAAAATTTTATCCATCATTCTTTGGAATGTGGCGGGAGCTCCATGTAAGCCAAAAGGCAACACCTTATACTGAAAGAGGCCGTCTGGGGTTGAGAAGGCTGTCTTTTCTTTTGCCCTTTCTGTGAGGGGAACCTGCCAGTACCCTTTTGTTAGGTCTAGGGTTGTGAGATATCGGGCTTTGCCCAGTCTCTCTACAAGTTCATCTACCCTGGGCATAGGATAAGTATCAAATTTTGACACCGCGTTTAGTTTCCGGTAGTCATTACAAAACCTTGTTGTACCATCTGGCTTTGGGACTAAGACTATAGGGCTGTTCCACCCACTTTGGGATTCCTCAATTACACCTAGTTTTAGCATTTTTTTAACCTCTAAACTTATAGCCTTTCTTTTGGCCTCTGGGATTCGGTACGGTTTAAGGTTAACTCGGACCCCCGGTTCAGAGACTAGGTCATGTTCAATTACGCTAGTTCTACCTGGCCGTATAGAGAAGATTTCTTTGTTTCTTTTCACTAAATTCTGAACCTCTCGTTTCTGATGAACAGACAGGGTTTCAGCTATGCTAACCTCTGGGTCAGTTTCTTGATTCTCTGACGGATCTGGGGGTACTAGGGTTAACAAGACTTCTCTATCTTTCCAGGGCTTGAGTAGGTTTATATGGTAAATTTGCTCAGGTTTCCTCCTACCTGGCTGTCTTACCTTATAATTTACTTCTCCCACTCTTTCCAAGACCTCATATGGCCCATGCCATTTAGCAAGGAATTTACTCTCCACGGTGGGAACCAGAACTAGTACCCTATCACCTGGAGAAAAAATTCTGACCCTAGCACCCTTATTATATGTATTCCTCTGTGCTTCTTGAGCTTTCTCCATGTGTTCCCTCACTATGGGTAGGACTGCAGCAATGCGGTCCTGCATCTGGGCAACATGCTCTATTACACTTCTGTAAGGGGTAACCTCGTGTTCCCAAGTCTCTTTGGCTATATCCAGTAAGCCCCTTGGGTGTCGGCCATACAATAGTTCAAACGGGGAGAAGCCTGTGGATGATTGGGGAACTTCCCTAATGGCAAATAACAGGTACGGTAACAAACAATCCCAGTTTTTCCCATCTTTATCAACCGCCCGCCGTAACATGCTCTTTAAGGTTTTATTGAACCTTTCCACTAAACCATCTGTTTGTGGATGATAGACTGAGGTTCTGAGATGCTTGATTTTTAGGAGTTTACATAGCTCTTTCGTTACTTGGGACATAAATGGTGTTCCCTGGTCAGATAGAATCTCTTTAGGAATCCCGACCCGGGAAAACAGAACTACTAACTCTTTTGCTATGTTTTTAGCTGAGGTGCTACGTAGGGGAACTGCCTCCGGATATCGGGTGGCATAATCTAATATTACCAATATATGCTGATGTCCCCTAGCAGACTTTATTAGGGGTCCTACTAGATCCATAGCAATCCGGTCAAATGGTACCTCTATTATGGGAAGGGGTACCAATGGGCTGCGGTACGCCTTGAACGGGGCGGTGATCTGACATTCTGGGCATGAGGAACAATAATTCGTAATTTCTGCCAGAACCCCAGGCCAATAGAAGCTTCGGAGAACCTTTTCTTTTGTCTTTTCCACCCCTAGGTGTCCCCCCAATGGATGACTATGTGCGAGGTGTAATACTACGTTACGGAATGTCCGTGATACCAACAATTGTTTAGTTGTAACTGATTTCCTTTTATCAACCCGATATACTAGGTCGTTCTCTACCTCGAAGTAGGGGTAAGCAAGTGACCTATCTGGTTGGCCAGGAGTACTATTCTGGTCCCGTATATTTCCCCTTGCTATCGCTAATGTGGGGTCCTCCCACTGGGCCTTCTTAAAACTCCCAGGACTGACCTCTAGGTCAGCGAGGGTCTTATCCGGTTCTGGGGTGGTAAGTGTCTGCTCAACATCTTGATTTGGGGTATTCCCTACCAAAGTAGTGATGGGGAAGGGAATTTTACAGCACTCCTCCTTTTCCCCCTTCTTATTTGGGCCCTCGTCAACCTCCATTTCTGAAAAAGGGAAAGGATTTGTTTCTTCTAATACTTCGTTATGGTCCGCTATTGAACTCTGGGCGCTATTCTGAGCGGGGGACCACATTTTTAGAAAATGGGGAAAGTCAGTCCCTATTAACACATCATGTGCCAGTTTGGGTACAATACCCACCTTGAAATCTAAAGAACCAAACTCTGTTTCAAAAAAAACATCAACAGTGGAATATTCATGATTATCCCCATGTATACAACAAATTGCCACTCTTTGTGAACTGTTTCCCTGTTTCTTCTTAATGGGCAAGAGGTATTCGGACACTAGTGTGACCATGCTCCCAGAGTCAAGAAGTGCCCGAACCCTCTTACCATTAACCTTTACAAATGCCCACAGATGGTTATTCAAGGGGTCCTCTGGGCTAGGGCCCATACATTGGGACAACAGCGAATAAGGTTCCACGCTGTTGCATTGCATGGGCTCATCATTTAGTGGGCAGATTTTTGCTGTGTGGCCCCTCTCATGACAATTTACACATTTAGGTACATAGTCTGTGTCCCACTTAGAGCCTTTTCCCGGCTCCCCATGTTGGCTATTGCCCTTAGTGTGCGAACCACTGTTGCTGGTGCTGCGTGAAGGTGGTCGCCGCTCTTCAGCGCCCCTTAACCCCGGTACCCTTTTACCGTCTCTGGAAGAGTCCTGGAACCTCGGGTAGTGGGGTTGCTCCACGACTGTGGGTTGCGGGTGCTCTTCTGCTGCATTGTACCTTTCTACGAGGGCCACAAGCTCATCCGCATTGTGGGGGTCACTCCGACTGACCCAACGGCGTAAGGCAGAGGGAAGTTTCCTCAAGAACTGGTCCATGACCAACCGTTCCACGATGTGGCTGGCTGAGTTGATCTCGGGTTGTAGCCACTTCCGGGCGAGGTGGATGAGGTCATACATCTAGCTTCGGGTGGCTTTATCCATCGTGAAGGACCATGCGTGAAACCTTTGGGCGCGAACAGCCGTGGTTACGCCGAGGCGGGCGAGGATCTCGAACTTCAATTTTGCATAGACGTTAGCTTCGGCTGGCTCTAGATCAAAGTAAGCCTTCTGGGGTTCGCCGCTTAGGAAGGGTGCGATTAGACCAGCCCACTCAGCTTCTGGCCATCCCTCTCTCTGTGCCGTGCGTTCAAACGTGAGAAGATAGGCTTCCACATCATCCGAGGGTCCCATCTTCTGAAGGTAGTGGCTTGCCCTGGTCATTTTCGGAACTGGGGCTGCCGCTGCCAGTGGAAGGTTACTGATAGTCCCCCTCAGGATCTCGAGTTCCTGCTGTAAGCCCTGAGCGAACCGCTGTTGCTCCTCTCTCAGCAAGCGGTTTGTCTCTTGTTGGTTTGCATTCGCGTTTTGCAGGGCTTCATTCGTCTGTTGCTGGTTTGCATTCGCCTGTTGCTGGTTGGCATTCGCCTGTTGCTGGTTGGCATTAATCTCTTGCTGGGCTATTAGCAGCTGTTGCTGGGCTGCATTCGTCTGCTGCTGGTTTGCATTAGTTTCTTGCTGGGCTATTAACAGCTGTTGCTGGGTTTCATTCACGTCTTTCTGGGCAGCGACATTGCGTACCAGCGCACCCACCACGTCTTCCATCTTCTTTGCAGAGGATGAAAAAACTTTTTTTTTTTTTTTTTTTTTTCAAAGTTCTTCAACCCGCAGACCCCCTAGTGCTCTGCCCGCATTCTCCACCATATGTGACAAACGGCTTACTCCGGGGCTCCGTCGTTTGTCCGGGACTGTTTAGAACACGGTCTTTTAGGGTAGGTTAAATGATGAGGCGTCACGTACTGTTCCTTTAAACAGGCTATGCCTGGTTTATTCAGTCCCAGGCACTGAGACTGCCACAGTGCATACAACAGAAAACAGATCAAAACAAAAGCTGCTCACCTGAGCGATAACTTAACTTAGATATCCCTGACTCAGGGTTGGAAGTGGCTTTTCCACTTCCAACATCAAAACACGGTACTTTTGCAGTCTTACACAAATGAACAGAAAGATTGAACCTGTTTGGGGAAGAGGCTTCTCCCCTCTGTAGTTCAGCAGCCTTCCAGCCTCCTGGCTCTTGTGGGGAGCCCAGAGCAAACAGGAAATCAGTCTTTCATACCTGATTCCTAATTAGCATGACAGGTGACAGAAATCAGGCAGCAGACAAACTCTGGTCTGGATCTCTCATCCCTCAGTTCCAGCGCTTGCCAAACTGTGGGATGGAGTGTATGTATTATAAGGCTGCACTCCCAGGCCAAACAGGATAGAAACTGTCTAGTATCCTGGGAGCCCTATATACGGAATTTATTACCATCCCCTGGTTTCTGTCACAATATATATATATATATATATATATATATATATATATATATATATATATATATGGTATAACCCAGAGGTGCGCAAAGTGGGGGGGGGGAGAATTTTTTGGGGGGGGGGTTGGCGCGGGCGGTTGCAGAGGCCCCGCGCACTTCCTCGAGGCATTAAAATTAAATGCCGGGGGATCACGTGAGGCCTCTGCAATGCTATTACTTACCTTGACTCTGCCGGCGTCACTCGTGTCCATGGCAACGCGGTGTTAAATTACGCCGCGGGGTCATGTGACGTCACCCTCGTCAAATGCCGCTGCAGGTCACGTAACGCCGCATCAAGGTAAGGGGGGGGGGCGCGAGCACCAACAGAGGGAAGGCAGGGGGGCGAGCTGCAAAAGTTTGTGCTCCCCTGGTATAACCAATAAATAATATAGCTGATATAGCAATCTGGTTGTCGCTAGAGAGAGATTATAATGGCAGTGAGAAATAGTGGCCAGAATTAATAACAGTGCAATTACTAAAAAGTAGCTGTAATAAAATAATAATAAACACTATGCCTAAACACAATAAAAGTCCAGAAACCTAGCTCTAATAGCTATGTTATAACTCAATCATAAAAGGATCCAATTCGGGCGTCCTCTGGAGCCCTGGCAGCTCTCTTCGGGGAAACAACCACCTCCTCGATAGATATCTAAACAAAACAAAAAGAAGAGAAAGCGCCCGCTCCATGTGTAAATTTGGTTTAACAATTTCATTTCCTGGACAAGATAAAAATAACAAACTCACAAACGCCCATTTGGTAAAAGCATTGTATGAGACAAGCTCGGGCTCCGTGGTAATCCGGTGGTCAATCCGCAGCTCCAGACTTTGGACGATGACCGGGAAACTCGATAGGCTGCGCCCCTCGCAGTGTGGTCCTCCGGCAATCTGTAGTATGCAGTTGTGATTCCACTCTGTAATTCCGGTGTCTCGTCTTGGCTGCGTACCAACTTCCCTTCCGGCGTCAAGACGGATAGTGTGGCAATAACGAGAAGAAAGTACCTACGCGTTTCTTCAGCACACGGCCGATTTCATCAGGGGATAATGCTACAACTCACTCGTAATGGTTTTATAGTCCTACAGTCCAATTGGTAATAGCATAATAGATCACATGTGTTACTGATATTAGATAATACAGTAATAGATTCTTGTATGACACACACACACACACATATATATATATACACACATACGTATGTTTATATATATATATATATATATATATATATATATATACACACACATACATATATATATTTACACACACACACATACATACATACATATAAAACGGTCTTCTTCGGAGAGAAGAAGATATATATATATGTATATATAAATATATATATATACATATATATATGTGTGTGTATATGTGTATATGTGTATATATATATTTACACACACATAATGTTATAGGTTAGCGGTGCG
The DNA here is from genome assembly GCF_040206685.1 of Ascaphus truei. Lineage (NCBI taxonomy): Eukaryota > Metazoa > Chordata > Amphibia > Anura > Ascaphidae > Ascaphus > Ascaphus truei. The sequence goes on along the minus strand of NW_027457135.1, from coordinate 87,316 downwards.
TGAACTGGGGGGCGGGAGATTTGTCTGGGGGTGCGCGGGCGGGTGCATAGGTCCCGCGCTCCTCCCCAAGGCATTTAAATGAAATGCCGGGGATCACGTGAGGCCTCTGCAACAGTAACACTGACCGGGATTCAGACACGTCTCCATGGCAACGCGGCATCAAATGACACCGCGGTCATGTGACGTCACTCGACCCCAGAGTGTGCTGGCAGGTAGGAGAGGGGGCGCAAGACCGGGGGAGGCCAGGCAGGGGGACGCAGCTTCAGAAGTTTGCGCTCCCCTGTTATAGATTACCATGCCAACAAATTGTAATAGTGCTACAGGGATCAATAAATATTACATTTAATACTTAATTATTGTGATGTTTCTAATCTACTGTGTGTTACAAATAACATTAATATCTTACAACTGAATACATTGCAATAATGTGATACCTATTTATTTGTGATTTAAAGTGTGTTACATAGTGATAAATTATCTAATAAATAAATCTTAAACTAATCCCACACAGTGACTACTTAATTCTGTGAATAAATGTGTTTTTAATGTCATTACTATGAAGGAGATGAAGATATAGTGTATATATAAATTCCTTCCTGCAAACGCCGTCTCAGCCTGTCAGAATACGCGCAGAGTGACCTGTCGTGACACGTCAGGTCACTCTGTAACCGAACCCGGATCTGTGACGCATATGTACTGAGGTGGGGTTGGATCCCCCACGGTTATTTCTTGTTTTATTAATAAATAATTTACTATATTTTAATCTCTGGTGCGCATTGTGTGCATTTTTCTTCTTGTCTGCACAGTGCTTCAGATGCTGCATCTGAAAAAATGCCGGTGGATCGGGATGTGAGGTAGGGAAGTGACGTCCGCGCCGGAACATTATTGCCACGCCTCCAAATATTTATTGCCACGCCCCCAAATCGCGCCCGAAGCATACCCTGCAAAGCCATAAAAAAGCTCAGGCTTCAGCAAGTGTATTGCAGCGTGTGTGCCTTCCCTCCGTCTGAAATACTATAGACGCAGCCTTATCGACGCTTACTAAATAGGCCCGTGTCTCTCTCTCTCTCTCTGTGTCTCTGTCTCTCTCTGTGTGTCTCTGTCTCTCTCTGTGTGTCTCTGTCTCTCTCTGTGTGTCTCTGTGTCTCTGTGTGTGTCTCTGTGTCTCTGTCTCTCTCTGTGTCTCTGTGTCTCTGTGTGTCTCTGTTTCTCTCTGTGTGTCTCTGTGTGTGTCTCTGTATCTCTGTCTCTCTCTGTGTCTCTGTGTGTGTCTCTGTGTCTCTCAAATCAAATCAGCTTTATTGGCATGTCAAAAGAACATTTCAGTATTGCCAAAGCGTGAGTAATAGGGGGTGTGGGACAATGATTACACGAATACTAGGGGGTACGGTATAATGGTTATACAGTACATTACTTTTGTCTCTCTCTCTCTGGGCCTCATGCAGAGAGCATCGTTATTTCAAAATTCGCCATTTTTTGTACAATTTCGCGCAGAAACCGGCAGAAAATGGCGAGTTACGAAAAACGCGGCATTTTGTTTTTTCTATTGCTAAAACTCGCCTCGCGGCTGGCGAGAACCTCCGTCTCGCCATTTTTAAAACTCTCCGAATGCAGAGAGGTACGAACGGCATGTAGCGGCTGTTCTCATTTTTGCCGCGCCAGGAAAAGTTGGCAATAAAATGGCGCTCGCCGCCTATAGCAAAGGGGGGAAAAAAGCCGCGTTTTTTTTTACACATTTCTGAAGCGCGCATCTTTCCCATTCAAACTCGCCACACGCATCCATGTTAAACATAGCAGAATTCGCACTTTTCTGCATATGGAGAATAAAACTCTCCAAAAAAGCTACTTTTTATGAAATTCGCCAATTTGAAAATTCTATGCTCTCTGCATGAGGCCCTCTGTGTCTGTCTCTCTCTCATTCTCTGTGTCTCTCTCATTCTCTGTGTCTCTCTCATTCTCTGTGTCTCTCTCATTCTCTGTGTCTCTCTCATTCTCTGTCTCTCTCTCATTCTCTGTCTCTCTCATTCTCTGTCTCTCTCTCTCTCTGTCTCTCTCTCATTCTCTGTCTCTCTCTCTGTCATCCCTGTATGATGGGTATGTTCCAACTCTATTTTTTGCTCTTCTTTTCCGTTTGAGAGGAGGGAGTCCCTCACCTCTTCAGCCACACACCAGGAACGCTGGATTGGTTTCAGACGCTCGGAGAGGCGGATACAGTCGTGGATTGCAGGCACTGATTTATCTGGTAAGTACCGCAAACATGCTTGAACAAGGGCCGTAGACATTTTATTTGATGGTTTAGATTACCATTGTCTGTGGTTGTTAGTTATTGGTATTAGAGTTTTTTGATGTTGTTACGAATCAAATACATTTTGAAGTAGTAATCCCCTCCGAACTGGGCATTCCTGGCCAATAATGCCCTGGCTGTAAGAGTTGAAGGGCCCAAGCAAAACCCCCACCTCTATACACACTAACACTGCAGGGGCATCAGAGTGTCTCATTGTCATGGCAACGGGGGGTGTCACGTGATGTAATTTGTTTAATAAATTATTTTTTAAGGTGTCCCGGTTTTTCATTTTCGAAATCTGGTCACCCTATGTATTTATGCTGCATTCAGTGTTGTAATGTGCTGTAATTGGGTTACATGGCGTACATAGTGTATATACCGCATTCAGGGTAAGTGCTGTATGTGGATTATAAAGTGTATATATGCTGCATTCAGGGTTATAAGGTCGTTTATAGAGTATATACTGCATTCACGGTTACGTGCGGCATGTGGAGTATAAGGTGTATATATGCTGCATTCAGTGTTATAATGTGCTTTAAGTGGGTTACATGGCGGGTATAGTGGATATACTGCATTCAAGGTTACGCGCCGTATTGGATTATAACGGGTATATATGCTACAGTCAGTGTTATAATGTGCGGTATTTGGGTTACAGGGGTGTATACGGTACCGCAGTGGTGGTGGCGTGCTGTATTTGGATTATATGGTATACACTGCGATCATGGTTACGTGCTGGGTTCTGAATATAATGTTTATAGACCACATGCGCGGTTACATGACGGGTTTGGATTATATGGCGTATATGCTGCATGCTTGGCTTCGGGCCATTGCGTGGAGCATATGGCGTGTGTATATACTGCCTTTGGGGGTCATGTGCTGTATTGGTCCAGCGTTACATGCTACATTCAGGACGACGTGGGGTATACGGTGCGTTATGCTGCAGGCAGAGGTATAACGCGTGTAGGGGTTAATTTCACTTCCTGTTCAGCACAGGCCCTGGTAGGGCATGGGTAATCCCTCTTCCTGTTCTGCACTTGGCTCCCTCTATCGTATGGGTAATCCCATTTCCTGTTTAATATATGGCCCTGCGGTTGTATGGGTAATCCCAGTTCCTGTTTAACACACGGCCCTGCTATTGTATGGGTAACCCCACTTCCTGTTCAGCACATGGCCCTGCTATGGACGGGTAACCCCCCACTCCCTGTTCAGCACAGGGCCGCATGCCCCTGGTTTGGCGTGTGTAATCCCACTTCCTGTTCAGCACATGGCCAGGGATGGTGCGGGTAATCCCACTCCCTGACTGGGCACGATCAGGAAACTATGCTGGTATAGCAAATATGCATGCGGGAAGGGGGTAAAGGGGCGGTTGCAAATAGCAGGCCTAACGCCCCTTCTTCGGTTAGCAGGAGGTCCCATGTATCGATGATAACATATCAATTCATGTTTCTTTCAGTCAGTTTCGGTACCTCGTGCGAGTAGCAATTCAGTTTTCATCCGGATCGGATCCGCCTCCGTCGACCCTCGATACTTCCCATACTCACAGAAAAACCCAGTAGACGGAACACATAGTTAAATCACGCAAATTGAAATCACACTCCCGCGACACTTAGCGCATCAATCAGAATGTACTTCGTAGACAAAATCATACAACTGCAGGCTGACGCGCGAAGCAAGGAAGAAGGCTGGTTCCAGAGGCAGCTGTTGATGCTCATGTACCGGCAGAGTCACCAGCAGTAGTGACACCAGCGATAAGCGCAGCGCCAGTTCTAGCAACGCTAATCGCATCAGCAGCGGCGATAGCTCCAGCTATAGCGACAGTCGTAGCGCCAGCATTGGGGGCGGCGCCAGCGGTAGCGACACCTGTAGTTCCAGCAGCGGCAGTGGCCGCGGTTCCCCCGCAGGCGGTTAACAACACACCTCTAGGGGCCGGTGGGCAGGCCGGGCTAGTGGACTCACCATCCTCCATGCTCCCCCTCCCTCAGGCGGCACCCGCCTCAGAGGAGCTAGCCAAGGATAAGAGGATGCCCGATGCGGCATATAAGGTCTCTTATACATCCAGACCTAGCTCAGTGGGCTTGCACTTGCTGAAAGAGGTGAAGGACAAGATATGGGCCGGGGAGTACGTAGACATATTATCTCTGCTACCAGGCTACAGGGAGGCGTTGGCCGCGTCCTCAAAGACGGGGGAAGCGAAGAAGGTGGATGTGGAAAAGAGGCTTTTCCCACACACCTTTCGCAATTGGTCTAAGGCATTTGTCATCCTGGCTGGAGTAATTGGGGAGAAGGATCCCCAGGCGTGCGCCTCGCTCTTTACGTATCACGACATGATCGAGGAAGCACACCACGCTTACGGGGGAACGGGTTGGTGGACATATGACCAGTGCTTTAGGCAATCAATAAAGGCCCAAGAGGTGGTGATACCATGGAACGTCAAGGACGTCAACCTGTATCTGCAGTTTGTGTCTGGGGGCGGGGCAGATTCCTTTCAAGGGTGCGGCACCGGAGGTAGGGGGACATGGCGGAATAACGTACCAGGGACTAGCCAGTCGCTGCGCACCAACTCGGGCGTCTGTTGGCCGTTTAACCAGTCCAACTGCACGTACGACAACTGCCGTTTCCAACACATCTGCTCCTTTTGCGGCGGCCGCCACGCCCAGGCAAAGTGTTTTAAGAAGGGCGGTCGCAGGGGGAGGAGCGAAGGGCGGAAGTTTGGACGCGAGGGCAGCGACACCAATAATCGTCGCCAATTTGGCACCGTGGCTAGCAAGGTATCCCAATAGGGAAGCAGCCCAGCTACTCTTAGCTGGGTTTAAGGAGGGGTTTAGGATCCCGTTTGAATATCAAGCGGGATCTGAGTTTAGTCGGAACTTGCAATTGGTCAGGACACACGGTGACGTAGCTAGGGAAAAGGTCTGGAAGGAAGTCCAATTGGGAAGGATGGCTGGCCCCTTCGAGTCCCCTCCCTTGCCTAATCTCAGGATTTCCCCATTGGGAGTGGTCCCCAAAAAAAGAGGCTGGGGAGTATAGGTTGATACAACACCTATCCTACCCCGAGGGGTCGTCGGTAAATGACGGCATTGACAGGGAGTTGTGTTCGGTGTCTTACGCGAACTTCGATCAAGCCGCAGCGCTGGTGGAAAGGATGGTAGAAGGGGCTCTAATGTCAAAAGCTGACATCAAATCGGCCTTCAGACACTTGCCAGTCCACCCCGAGTGCTTTCATTTGCTAGGCTGCATGCTCGAAGGTCAGTACTACATAGACTTATGCTTACCAATGGGAGGGGCGCTTTCTTGTTTTTATTTCGAGACATTTAGCACCTTCCTAGAATGGGTGGCCCGGAAGAGGGTGCAGGCAGCGGGGGTCATGCACTACTTGGACGACTTCCTTTTTGTTGGCCCCAGGGGTTCGGACTTATGCGCTAGGTGGCTGTTCGAATTTTCAGCCCTGGCGCGTGAGTTCGGCGTTCCTTTGGCCGACGAGAAGACGGTGCGGCCAACAACCACTCTTACCTTTTTGGGCATAGAAATCGACTCTGAGGCGATGGAGTACAGGCTCCCTCCGGAGAAGCTGGTCGCCCTAAGCAGGCTTCTCCGCGAATTCATAGCTCTCAAGAAAACATCATTGAGGCACTTCCAGGCGCTGCTAGGCCACTTAGTATTTGCTGCGCGCGTAATGCCGGCTGGGAGGGTTTTCGCCAGGCGCCTCTCCGCAGCAACGGTCGGGGTGAGACGACCCAACCACTTCATCCGTATCACCGCCGAAATCCGAAAGGACTTGACGGTGTGGCTGCGTTTTTTAAAGGATTATAACGGCAGAACCTTGTGGCGAGGTCCCCCATCCAACAACACAGAGTTGCAGTTGTTTACAGACGCCTCAAGGTCAGTCGGTTTTGGGGCCTACTTGGTGGGGCATGGTGCGCGGAGCGGTGGCCTCCCCACTGGCGGGGGACGCCACTCATTAAGAACTTGGCGTTCTTGGAACTATTTCCCTTGCTCGTCGCAGTGCGCCTGTGGGGTCACTTATTCGCGAATAAGCAAGTAATTTTTTGGACAGACAACATGGGTGTAGTGGAAGCCGTGAACAATTTCGGCTCACGCTCCCCGCCGGTGCTGTCCCTTCTGCGCTGTTTCGTACTGGCATGCTTGCAATTGAACATAGCGTTCAAGGCTCGACATGTCCCGGAGGTGGCGAATAACATTGCTGATGCCTTATCCCGGTTACAGATGGCGCTGTTTCGGAGACTGGCCCCCGGGGCGGACCTAATCGGCAGTCCATGCCCTGCAGACCTTTGGGTGCTGGCGACGACCCAGTGACCTCGTTGGTACGATCATCGCTGGCTCCGGGTACGTGGCGGGCCTATTCGGCAGCGTGGCGCGATTATCAAAGTCTGGCAGGGGAATTGGGTCTCGACGTATTGGGAGTCGGGACCTTGCTATCATTTGTCCTAAACTTAAGGGCAAGGGGTTTAGCGGGAGGATCCATAGGGAAAAAAGTGACAGGGGTCTCCTTCTTTTTGCAGCTAGAGGGCAAGGGGGACCCAACGAAGGCATTTATCATCAAAAGGGTCCTAGCGGGGTTAACAAAGGGGACGGCGACAAATGACAGCAGACGGACAGTGACACCAGCGATATTAGAGGGTTTAATGCAGGCCACAGACAGAGTGTGCGTATCGGGGTTCGAGGCGAAACTTTTCCGGCTGACGTTTGCATTGGCTTTCTTCGCAGCACTGCGAGCTGGGGAGTTGGTGTGCGCGTCGCGCAAGGGCGAGGGAGGGATGCAGTTTGAGGACATAGTCTTAGGGGAAGGGTGGGTCAAACTACATGTGAAAAGGTCAAAAACAGACCAGCGGGGGAGGGGAGCGGGGATATCTTTGCTAGGGCTACCAGGGACTAAATTTTGCCCAGTGAGCACGCTCAGGGAATACTTGGCATGCAGGCCAGACGGTCAGGGTCCCCTGCTCCTTCACGCAGACGGGGTACCGTTATCTAGATTCCAGTACATGCGTGTTTTCCGCATGTGCCTAAGACACCAGGGCCTCGAAGAGGCACAATACGGGACACATTCGTTCCGGATTTGGGCGGCAACGGAGGCATCACGCGCGGGGCTGTCAGTAGCTGCGATACAAAAGATAGGGCGATGGAAGTCTAACAGATACCGGTCCTATATCAGGCCCGCATTATCTGGGATTTAGCGTGCTTGGATAAACCCCCTCATCCTCTTTATACCTTCACAGACGCCGCACCCACTTGGATAATCGGAGACTCGCTTATACACTGGGCAGAGAAGCGGGCTGTCAAACGCCCATGCGGGGCTAACCTCGGGTTGCGAACGGAGGAGGCAAATGTGGTATGGGGGGGAGGTTGGGGGCTGCGGTGGGCTCAGTTGCTCCCGCGGCTAATGGTGATGGGCAGGGATAGGAGGGCGCCGCATATCTTGCTCCTCCACGTCGGGGGCAACGACCTGGCCGCTCGACGCTACTTCAAGCTGGTTAATTCAATAAAACACGACCTGGCCCTCATACTCACCAGTTGGCCAGAAGTACAGATCGTTTGGTCGGACATATTGTGCAGGAGAGTGTGGAGCGGCCATCGACCGAGCGCGGGTCAAACTGAACAAGATGGTGGGGAAGTTTGTGACGCAGTGTGGGGGATGGCAGATCACCCATCCCGAGTTTGACTACAAGTCAACCGGCCTATTCCGGGCCGACGGCACACACTTATCCGAGATAGGGGCGGACTTGTTCAATAACGATTTGCAGGAGGGGCTGGAGAGGGTCCTTGCGGGGTTGGCGGCACGGTCTAATTTAAGGAGGTTTAAATAGAGCCGTGAGTGGCGGCAGTTCGGGTGTAAGTGCTTGTCCTTGCCAGATGGGCTCGGGGCGGGTGTCGCCCGGGGGTAGGAGCGATTGGGCGGGGTCAAGCTAACGTGACACCCGGGAACCCACTCGCGACAACGGCCGGCTCTTTAGGGGTCGGCCGGGTACGGGGGCAGAAGGCCAAGGCCTGGCTGACCCTCTGACCCCACTCTGGCTTGGACTAGCGCTTACTCCAGTATTATGATTGTTAATAAACAAAGCCGCGGCCTTTTATACCTCCAAACTGAGTCTGTCATTACTTGTCTGTTATATGTGGGTACCATTTCCAAGTGGGAGGGGGTCCCTCGCAGCCTCCCTGGTCAAGCAATCCCTCCAGCCAATTAGGCGAGGGAAGCCCATGGCCAGGGGGCAAGCCCCCCTCCCCCCTCACCTCGCTGGGATCTCTGGGCCGCCGTCGCGGCCCCCCCCTGGGGGGGGGGGGGGACAGGCCTAGGGCAGTACAAAAGAGGCAGCCGGGAGCTGAATCTTCCATTCTGCTCCCGGTCTGCTGCGAAGTTCCCACCCACCCACCCCATTAGCAAGACAGTCGGGGGCAGACGCTTGCACCCGGCCACTCCGTGGAGTATTTACAATTCCCTTGGTTGATAAGCTGTCTGTACTACCTGTAAGCTGTAACATGTACCATCATATTTTACAGGGCAGTGTCCGAAGACCTCCCGAGAAACAAAGGACTGAAGTTCCTTCAGGAGGCTCCAGTTGGTCATTTTGCCACTGTCGCGGCGGCAGTTCGGGGGTAAGTGCTTGTCCTTGCCAGATGGGCTCGGGGCGGGCGTCGCCCGGGGGTAGGAGCGATTGGGCGGGGTCAAGCTAACGTGACACCCGGGAACCCACTCGCGACAACGGCCGGCTCTTTAGGGGTCGGCCGGGTACGGGGGCAGAAGGCCAAGGCCTGGCTGACCCCCTGACCCCACTCTGGCTTGGACTAGCGCTTACTCCAGTATTATGATTGTTAAGAAACAAAGCCGCGGCCTTTTATACCTCCAAACTGAGTCTGTCATTACTCGTCTGTTATATGTGGGTACCGGTTCCAAGTGGGAGGGGGAGGGGGTCCCTCGCAGCCTCCCTGGTCATGCAGGAGACAGAAAGGTAGATAGAGACACAGACAGAGAGCTACCAGAGAAGGTGTTACATGGGTGAGTGCTGAGTTATTACTGTGACTTTCTGATGCTAACATGACATTAGGTTCTGGGCTCTGCGTCCCACACATGATGAACACCATGACTGTATAAAACTGAGGGGTACATATATGTATATATATATAGCAACTGTAAATATTACTGTATGTTCATTTGCATGTCTTAGACAGGTCTGCAACCCTGTCTTTCCCCATTGTCACCCAGCATACAGCGCTTCCACTGCAGCAAGGGATTCTGGGAAATGACATGCAAATGAGCACTCAGTGCCACCTTTTGTCTCAAGCTCGTATTACACAAGCCAATCCTCAAGCCAATGCATGCTGTTTTAAACACAGCTTTTTGACAGAGGCTGGGATGAGATGCAAAGCCATTAAACCCACTCACAGACATTTTTTTTTTTTTTTTTTACGGTTCACATATTAACAACCATTTAGTATCATTTTACAGAAAATAATAAACCGAAAACATCACTATACAATCCTTATATTGCCAAGACAAAAACCAACCCAAAGGCACAAAACCATTCTAAAAAGCCAAACAAAACAACACATTCCAAGGCATCATCTGTGCATCTACTACCAAACACACTCAATACAAAAAAATATGGTTACTTCCCATTTCTACACACGACTTTTCGTACTTTCCACAGGACATTTAACATTGCATCTAATTACTTCACGTGTCCCAGCAATTTCTCTAACGCCTCACGGATATGATACGTACTACATTGTATTCCTAATTTTCTTACTTCCTCTTTAGACACCTCTGCTTTTGGGAACTGTACTTTCAGCCATTCCGTTTTTGAAACATTTAACCCTAAGTCACCTGCCTCTTTATTTATATTATTTATCACCTCTTTTACATGCCACTCCCTCGCCTTCCTTTCTCTCTCGCTTTCATAACTTACTTTTGTTCTTCCACTAAGGCCTGCCTTTTCTCCTTTTCCCCCTTTACTTTCCCTAATCTCTCCCCCTTCACCCCCACTCTGTTGGCCTGCCTTTCCATCACTTTCATTCCCACTTACTGCACTTACACTTCTCTGTATTTTAGTTCCCTCCACGCTTATCTGGCTTTGTGAGGACGAGCTATTGCCCTCACTTCTCTCCTTCTCTCTCACCTCTCCCCTAGCCTCTTTTATTTTAACCCACTGTACATGCTCCTTTTTTAATTCTTCATACTGCTCTTTTGTCAGCTGTTTTCTTTGGTACATCAGTTTTTCTTATCTTTCTATTATCTGTTCCTCACTACTCCCCCCATGCTGCTTCCGAAAAATACCAACCCAAAACAGAACATCTCCCACTGCGTCTTCAAAATGTTCCATCTTCACTTTTAGGGTTACTTTCCCTGATACTTTTACAACTTTACCCTCTACACCTTCCTCTCTAGGCTCCCCTTTACTCTGGCTATCCTTATCTTCCTTTGTTTCTATCCCTTGCAGATTTTTACGCTTTTGAGCTTTTTTCCCTCCTATTTCCATTTCCTCCTCCAAGACATCTTGGGGACCTTCCCTCCCCCTCTGTGCATCTTGAAACTCCATACTTTCTGCCCAGCTAGGTTCCACCACACTCAATGACCGTATTTCCCCCTCCCCCGCATCTTTCTGATGCACTGTTCCCGTCTCCTCCCCTCCCCCCACCTCCAGTTTCTGGGCCAAGGAGTCCAGGAAGAAATCTTCCTCTTTTTTCTCCACGATATCACTTATAGAACCCGCCAAACCCTCTATTGGGCCACTTTCTACCCTTTCTTCTCTTCTTAAATCCTCCTCATACATTGCTGTTATAGCCGGATCAAGCCCTCCCTCTTGGGAACTTTCCATCTCAAAAATTCCCTGACCCTCAACTGTCTCTTCCTCTTCTTCTAGCACACTGTCCCCTTTAGCTGTCTGGGCATATGTCCTTTTAGTGCACTGCCGTGCCAAGTGTCCTTCCTCTCCGCAAAGATGGCATCTCTTAGGGACACCACAGTTGGCTGCAGTATGTCCCTCTTCCCCGCAATTACGGCACACAATTCCCGTTTTCGTGCAACCTTCCTTTGTATGTCCATAAGTGTGGCAATGCCTGCAATATAGAGGCTGTCCCGGGTAAAACAAAAATCCTCTGTCTCCTCTACTATTGAACATGGCCGGTGGGTGTGTAACTCCTCCCACACATGATGGATCCCGTCTGAACCGTACCCAGAAACGTCTCTTCCCGTTGAACATGCCATACGGATTTTTTAGTTCTTCACCTCCTCTAATCATTTCACAATACCGTTTCAAAAAACACACAATCTCCTCTTTCCTTGCATACGGAGTGTACATGTGAAGTACAAGTGGTCTCTCCTCCAGCATAAAACTTGGGATTACCTTTACATGCAAATGAACATACAGTAATATTTACAGTTGCTTTATGCTTTACTGTGGAGGGTTTTTGTCACTTTTTTACCCACCATAACCTTAATAGTAGTGGTGATTACCTAGTCTAGTCTCAAACCTGCTTTGCCATTAAGACCAACCCCACACTGATGAGACCCATTAAGGTCGAAACAGCTGTGTAGCTGAGCCTGTGTCCCCTTGGCCTTGAGTCCTCGTCCCTTCGGGGACTAAAGACTCCTGCTGCTTTTGGGGGGGCACGCCATCTCGAGCTAAGAGGAGTGATCCTGAGCGAGCGGTTCTGAGCGAGCGGATGCGGAAGTGAGGGGCCGGCACCTTTGCCCTGGGACATCGCCTTTACTGGCTAAAGTCCCTTGCTGCTTTTGGGGTGCCGCACCTGAGCTTGAGAGAGCAGAGATGACGTCACAAGCTGGAATGCGCAATTCCATTCGGTTCCTGATCGAGGAGACCGAGAGAAGTCGAGTGAACCTGCTGTGGATAGTGGAGAAGGTGCTGAAGCAATTGATCGGTCTGGACACTGAGAGGATCTTCTGCCTTCAGGATTTCCCTGCACAGGGGAATTATGACCTGACCTGTCATCAAGAAGCGGATGTTTGGTGCACTTTTGAAAAGTGCAAGGAGAAGTCTGGTGACCCGATCTTACATGGCATCAAGGTAATTCCAAGTTTTATGCTGGAGGAGAGACCACTTGTACTTCACATGTACAATCCGTATGCAAGGAAAGAGGAGATTGTGACTTTTTTGAAACGGTACTGTGAAATGATCAGAGGAGGTGAAGAACTTAAAAACCCATATGGCATGTTCAACTGGAAAGGATGAAGTAGGGCTTACAAAGGAAGAGGTTTTGCACAATCAACTTGCGAGGGGATTTGGGCGGAGATATTGGGATGTGAAAGAGGCAAGGGACGGGTATGAAAAAAGTGTGATGTCTGGATTCCAGTTAGAGGAAAGTAAGAGAGGTTTGGAACGTATGGAGAAAGAATTAAAACATATGATCGCATCACTTGAGAATAGAGAAAGGGTTTTTGTTTTTAAATGAAAGAATCTTGAAGTATATGGTTCTTATCTTTGTATGATGTTTTGGTTATAGGGTTTTTTCGTAAAGTTATGTTTTTTTTTTCCCTTCTGAAAAGTTTATCTTTGTGTTTGTATATATCTGAAGGATGAAGGAAGAAAATGTAAATATATTATGTTTTGGTGTCTTTCTAATGTTGGGTGACTGTTGTCACTATGGTGTGTTTTTTTGGTTTCCAAAAAAGTCTGTAAACTTAAAAAAGTTGTTGAATAAAAAAGTTTAAAAAAAAAAGGTTGAAACATGTCTGTGAGTGGGTTTAATGGCTTTGCATCTCATCCCAGCCTCTGTCTAAAAGCTGTGTTTAAAACAGTGTGCATTGGCTTGAGGATTGGCTTGTGTAATACGAGCTTGAGCCAGGGGGGATTCCCTTGCCACGTGGCTCGCCCTCCATCAGCCTCTGCGGCTGGGGAGGGGGGGGGCCAGAGGGAGGACGAGGAGAGGCACAACAACCCCCCACGTTTTTTTGCCACGACGGTTCCCCCAACAGAATGGCTGTGGGTATCCCCCAACCCCCCCCCCCCCCCCGGGGTTGGAGCACGGGACACTCAGTGGGGTTACATGGCAGTGGTATAATGTGCTGTAATTGATTTCTTTCAACATTGGATAAAGTTATGATCAATGCTAGAATGGCCGTGGGTATCGCTGCATACCGCATTCGTAGTGATAGCGGGCTGTATGTGGGGAATAAAGTGTATACACCTCAGTGTGGTTATAATGCGTTGTATTCGGGGTATGGTTATAATGCGTTGTATTCGGGGTATAAGGCATACGAGCTGCATTCGAGGTACAATTGGCTGTAATTGGGTTACATGGCGTATATTGTATTTGGATTATAGGGGGTGTATATATACCGCATCCGAAGTTACAATGGGCTGTAATGGGGTGACATGGTGTATATAGTGTGTATACTGCACTCGTAGTTACGTTCTGTTGTACGCTAGGGTGTGTATAGGTGCTGCATTCGCCGTTACAATGTACTGTAACTGGGTTACATAGCGTATATAGTGTATATACTGCATTCACGGTTACGTGCTGCATGTGGAGTATAAGGTGTATTTATGCTGCATTCAGTGTTGTAATGTGCTGTAATTGGGTTACATGGCGGGTATAGTGTATATACCGCAGTCAGGGTTAAGTGCGGTATGTGGATTATAAGGTGTACATTTGCTGCATGCAGGGTTATAAGGTGTCGTAATTGGGGTACATGGCGTATATAGAGTATATACTGCATTCACGGTTACGTGCTGCATGTGGAGTATAAGGTGTATTTATAGAGTGACCATTTGTCCCGGTTTTGCCGGCACAGTCCCGTTTTTTTCTGTGCTGTCCCGGTTGACAGTCCGTCCCGGAAATGTCCCGGGTTTTGCCCCTGGTGACTGGTACCGTGCGCGAGGCGGCGGCGGTGCGCGGAGGCGGCAGCGTGAGGAGGATGCGGCGGTGCGCGGAGGCGGCAGCATGAGGATGCGGCGGTGCGCGGAGGCGGCAGCGTGAGGAGGATGCGGCGGTGCGCGGAGGCGGCAGCGTGAGGAGGATGCGGCGGTGCGCGGAGGCGGCAGCGTGAGGAGGATGCGGCGGTGCGCGGAGGCGGCAGCGTGAGGAGGATGCGGCGGTGCGCGGAGGCGGCAGCGTGAGGAGGATGCGGCGGTGCGCGGAGGCGGCAGCGTGAGGAGGATGCGGCGGTGCGCGGAGGCGGCAGCGTGAGGAGGATGCGGCGGTGCGCGGAGGCGGCAGCGTGAGGAGGATGCGGCGGTGCGCGGAGGCGGCAGCGTGAGGAGGATGCGGCGGTGCGCGGAGGCGGCAGCGTGAGGAGGATGCGGCGGTGCGCGGAGGCGGCAGCGTGAGGAGGATGCGGCGGTGCGCGGAGGCGGCAGCGTGAGGAGGATGCGGCGGTGCGCGGAGGCGGCAGCGTGAGGAGGATGCGGCGGTGCGCGGAGGCGGCAGCGTGAGGAGGATGCGGCGGTGCGCGGAGGCGGCAGCGTGAGGAGGATGCGGCGGTGCGCGGAGGCGGCAGCGTGAGGAGGATGCGGCTGTGCGCGGAGGCGGCAGCGTGAGGAGGATGCGGCGGTGCGCGGAGGCGGCAGCGTGAGGAGGATGCGGCGGTGCGCGGAGGCGGCAGCGTGAGGAGGATGCGGCGGTGCGCGGAGGCGGCAGCGTGAGGAGGATGCGGCGGTGCGCGGAGGCGGCAGCGTGAGGAGGATGCGGCGGTGCGCGGAGGCGGCAGCGTGAGGAGGATGCGGCGGTGCGCGGAGGCGGCAGCGTGAGGAGGATGCGGCGGTGCGCGGAGGCGGCAGCGTGAGGAGGATGCGGTGGTGCGCGGAGGCGGCAGCGTGAGGAGGATGCGGCGGTGCGCGGAGGCGGCAGCGTGAGGAGGATGCGGCGGTGCGCGGAGGCGGCAGCATGAGGAGGATGCGGCGGTGCGCGGAGGCGGCAGCATGAGGAGGATGCGGCGGTGCGCGGAGGCGGCAGCATGAGGAGGATGCGGCGGTGCGCGGAGGCGGCCGTATTATTTTTTTCCCCCCAATAGCAGGATGCCGGCTTTAGAGTAGAAGCAGGGGATTGGTTGGAGGTTAGGATATGCCGGGGGCGGGGCTTAGTATCAGGGACGGATGTAGTGTGTGTGTGTGTGTGTGTGTGTGTGTGTGTGTGTGTGTGTGTGTGTGTGTGTGTGTGTGTGTGTGTGTGTGTGTGTGTGTGTGTGTGTGTGTGTTTTCACCAGAAGGAAGGCTCACAGCTGGCAACTGAAACTGCCGGCAGACTGGAAAAAAGCCTCACTACTTCTGGCTCCCTACAGTGGCATTACAGGTAAGCCCCATGTCGCCTGTGTGTGTGACTGCCCCCTTCCCAGTCTGTGTGTGTGTGTCTGCCCCCTTCCCAGTCTGTGTGTGTGTGTCTGCCCCCTTCCCAGTCTGTGTGTGTGTGTCTGCCCCCCTCCCAGTCTGTGTGTGTGACTGCCCCCCTCCCAGTCTGTGTGTGTGACTGCCCCCCCTCCCAGTGTGTGTGACTGCCTCCCCTCCCAGTCTGTGTGTGTGACTGCCCCCCTCCCAGTCTGTGTGTGTGACTGCCTGCCTCCCAGTCTGTGTGTGTGTGACTGCCCCCCTCCCAGTCTGTGTGTGTGACTGCCCCCCTCCCAGTTTGTGTGTGTATGACTGCCTGCCTCCCAGTCTGTGTGTGTGTGACTGCTCCCCTTTCCAGTCTGTGCAAGTGTGACTGCCCCCCTCCCAGTCTGTGTGTGTGACTGCCCCCCTCCCAGTTTGTGTGTGTATGACTGCCTGCCTCCCAGTCTGTGTGTGTGTGACTGCTCCCCTTTCCAGTCTGTGCAAGTGTGACTGCCCGCCTCCCAGTCTGTGTGTGTGTGTATGACTGCCCCCCTCCCAGTCTGTGTGTGTGACTGCCCCCTTCCCAGTCTGTGTGTGTGACTGCCTCCCTCCCAGTCTGTGTGTGTGACTGCCCCCTTCCCAGTCTGTGTGTGTGTGTCTGCCCCCTTCCCAGTCTGTGTGTGTGTGTCTGCCCCCCTCCCAGTCTGTGTGTGTGACTGCCCCCCTCCCAGTCTGTGTGTGACTGCCCCCCTCCCAGTCTGTGTGTGTGACTGCCCCCCTCCCAGTCTGTGTGTGTGACTGCCCCCCTCCCAGTCTGTGTGTGTGTGTCTGCCCCCTTCCCAGTCTGTGTGTGTGTGTCTGCCCCCCTCCCAGTCTGTGTGTGTGACTGCCCCCCTCCCAGTCTGTGTGTGACTGCCCCCCTCCCAGTCTGTGTGTGTGACTGCCCCCCTCCCAGTCTGTGTGTGTGACTGCCCCCCTCCCAGTCTGTGTGTGACTGCCCCCCTCCCAGTCTGTGTGTGTGACTGCCCCCCTCCCAGTCTGTGTGTGTGACTTCCCCCCCTCCCAGTGTGTGTGACTGCCTCCCCTCCCAGTCTGTGTGTGTGACTGCCCCCCTCCCAGTCTGTGTGTGTGACTGCCTGCCTCCCAGTCTGTGTGTGTGTGACTGCTCCCCTTTCCAGTCTGTGCAAGTGTGACTGCCCGCCTCCCAGTCTGTGTGTGTGACTGCCCCCCCTCCCAGTTTGTGTGTGTATGACTGCCTGCCTCCCAGTCTGTGTGTGTGACTGCCCCCTCCCAGTCTGTGTGTGTGACTGCCCCCCTCCCAGTCTGTGTGTGTGACTGCCCCCCCTCCCAGTGTATGTGTGACTGCCCCCCTCCCAGTCTGTGTGTGTGACTGCCCGCCTCCCAGTCTGTGTGTGTGTGACTGCTCCCCTTTCCAGTCTGTGCAAGTGTGACTGCCCGCCTCCCAGTCTGTGTGTGTGACTGCCCCCCCTCCCAGTTTGTGTGTGTATGACTGCCTGCCTCCCAGTCTGTGTGTGTGACTGCCCCCCCTCCCAGTTTGTGTGTGTATGACTGCCTGCCTCCCAGTCTGTGTGTGTGACTGCCTCCCCTCCCAGTTTGTGTGTGTATGACTGCCCCCCTCCCAGTCTGTGTGTGTATGACTGCCCCACCTCCCAGTGTGTGTGACTGCCCCCCTCCCAGTGTGTGTGTGACTGCCCCCCCTCCCAGTGTGTGTGTGACTGCCCCCTCCCAGTGTGTGTGTGACTGCCCCCCCTCCCAGTGTGTGTGACTGCCCCCCTCCCAGTGTGTGTGTGACTGCCCCCCTCCCAGTGTGTGTGACTGCCTCCCCTCCCAGTGTGTGTGTGACTGCCCCCCCACCCAGTGTGGGTGTGTGACTGCCCCCCACCCAGTGTGGGTGTGTGACTGCCCCCCTCGCAGTGTGTGTGTGACTGCCCCCGCACCCAGTGTGTGTGTGTGTGTGTGACTGCCCCCTCCCAGTCTGTGTGTGTGTGACTGCCCCTCCCTCCCAGTGTGTGTGTGACTGCCCCCCTCCCAGTGTGTGTGTGACTACCCCCCTCCCAGTCTGTGTGTGTGTGACTGCCCCCCCTCCCAGTCTATGTGTGTGTGACTGCCCCCCCCTCCCAGTCTGTGCGTGTGTGACTGCCCTCCCCCTCCCAGTCTGTGTGTGTGTGACTGCCCCTCTCCCAGTCTGTGTGTGTGTGACTGCCCCCCCTCCCAGTGTATGTTTGACTGCCCCGCTCCCAGTCTGTGTGTATGTGTGACTGCCCCTCCCTCCCAGTGTATGTGTGACTGCCCCCCTCCCAGTCTGTTTGTGTGTGTGACTGCCCTCCCCCTCCCAGTCTGTGTGTGTGTGACTGCCCTCCCCCCTCCCAGTCTGTGTGTGTGTGACTGCCCCTCTCCCAGTCTGTGTGTGTGTGACTGCCCCCCTCCCAGTGTGTGTGTGACTGCCCCCCTCCCAGTGTGTGTGTGACTACCCCCCTCCCAGTCTGTGTGTGTGTGACTGCCCCCCCTCCCAGTCTATGTGTGTGTGACTGCCCCCCCCTCCCAGTCTGTGCGTGTGTGACTGCCCTCCCCCTCCCAGTCTGTGTGTGTGTGACTGCCCCTCTCCCAGTCTGTGTGTGTGTGACTGCCCCCCCTCCCAGTGTATGTTTGACTGCCCCGCTCCCAGTCTGTGTGTATGTGTGACTGCCCCTCCCTCCCAGTGTATGTGTGACTGCCCCCCTCCCAGTCTGTTTGTGTGTGTGACTGCCCTCCCCCTCCCAGTCTGTGTGTGTGTGACTGCCCTCCCCCCTCCCAGTCTGTGTGTGTGTGACTGCCCCTCTCCCAGTCTGTGTGTGTGTGACTGCCCCCCTCCCAGTGTATGTTTGACTGCCCCCCTCCCAGTCTGTGTGTATGTGTGACTGCCCCCTCCCAGTCTGTGTGTCTGTGTGTGTGTCTGTCTGCCCCCTGCCACTGTGTGATGCCCCTCTCCCAGTGTGTGTAAGTGCCCCCTCCAAGTCTGTGTGTGTGTGTGTCTGCCCCCTCCCATTCTCTGTGTGTGTGTGTGTGTGTGTCTGCCCCCCTCCCATTCTGTGTGTGTGTGTGTCTGCCCCCTCCCATTCTCTGTGTGTGTGTGTGTCTGCCCCCCTCCCATTCTGTGTGTGTGTGTGTCTGCCCCCCTCCCATTCTGTGTTTGTGTGTGACTGCCCCCCCCCAGTGTGTGTGTGACTGCCCCCTCCCAGTGTCTGTGTGTATCAGTGACAGAATGTATACAGACACCAACCCACTCACCCACTCACCCACGTGTCAGTCAGTCACCCACGTGTCAGTCAGTCACCCACCCATATGTCAGGCAGTCAGTCACCCACCCACCCACGTGTCAGGCAGTCTAACATGTCAGTCAGTCACCCACCCACGTGTCAGTCAGTCACCCACCCACGTGTCAGGCAGTCAGTCACCCACGTGTCAGGCAGTCAACCCAAGTGTCAGGCAGTCACCCACCCAAGTGTCAGGCAGTCTCCCACCCACCCCCCCAAGTTTCAGGCAGTCGTACTGAGCCACTAATTGAGCCAGCTGTGCTGAAGTAGGGATATCCTAAAAACCTGGCCTGTGTGCGGCCCTCGAGGACTGGAGTTGTGCAGGCCTGCCCTAGAGAAAGTGCAGCGCACCATGATCCAGAGAAGAGGCAGGTCTGGCAAAAATCTATCTTTATTAGAAAGTCATAAAAACAAGGGATGCAACCCCACCCCACTCTGCCACATAACCAGGATGCTGACACCCACCTGATGACGTCAGAGCTACCATATGGCGCCCCCTAGTGACGTCAGACGTCTAGGTCTAAATCCCTGGCAATACAGCATAGAGCTGCCTTGGAGGACTGCAGCCACAGCCACACATGGGGGAGTGTTCAGTCTGGGGAGAGGTGTGGCTGAGGCTGCAGTCCTCCAAGACAGCTCTATGCTGTATTGCCAGGGATTTAGACGTCTGACGTCACTAGGGGGCGCCATGTGGTAGCTCTGACGTCATCAGGTGGGCGTCAGCATCCTGGTTATGTGGCAGAGCCGGGAGGGGTGAGTATCAGGGGGGGTGGTATATATTGTGACTGTTTTCTTGTGTTTGGTAGCCTTCACCTTGAGAAAGGCTGTATTTGACTGCCGAAACGTTGGACTTTATGGCATATTAAACCTCCTTTGAGTAAGACCGTGTGCCTGCTTCTTCTTCTTTGTCCGGCTACAGGAAGGGTCAGGAGACAGGGAGGACAGAGGCAGGAGAACCCCATCTGGCTCCGGCCTTGCCTGTCCCTACGAATACAAACATACAACCCCTCACTGAATAACATAGCCCTAACCCCATGTAATAATCCTGGGTGTAAACAAAATAATGGTTTTATGAATATTGTAATGGTTTATTAGGGACCTAGGAGGTGGCCAGTGGGGCTGTTATGTGTATTTGTGTTTATTGTGGGTAGCGGGGGTGGGTGAACCGGGTATTGGCCCCAAGGATGGGTGTTTAGGCCTACCGGGTGGGGGGGTAGTGGGAGGGGTTAACCCCTTCATTACCTTAGCGGTATTAACCGCTAAGTTAAAGAAGAGGTTAAGTCATCCCCCAACCCCCTGGCAAGGCCTAAACACCCAGCCAGGGCCAAATACCACCTTCTCCCACCCCCGCTACCCACAATAAGCCTGGCACGGGTGTATAACCCCTTCATTGCCTTGGCGGTAATGAAGTTGCCTGTAAATGCATTTTTTATGCATGGGATTCATGCCGGGGGTCTCTGATGCTGATATTAATGGATATCAGCTCCGGGATACATGCATTTTATTTTCATCGCAGCTTCACCCCACCTTCTTGCCTACTTTTGTGGCTGGACAATTTGGAGAAGAAACAGCAATTTTAAAGTGGCGATCAGCCGCAATAAGCTGATCAGGGCTTATAGAATTGAGCGTGTTTGAAAAACTGGCGATCAGTGCCGAAAAGTGGCTTATCACCGCGCATCTGCAGATTTTATTTATTTATTTATTTTCCGGCAAAAAAAAAACGGTTATTTTTGCTCTAATCGCCAGCTTCTCTGGGCTTACTGAATCGCTGTAGGCGATTACTGCATGAGGGCCTTAGGGAGGATTTGTTCCTGTAAAGTACACCTAGTTTGGCATAGGATTTGGATGTCAGGGTATCAATGTGCAACCCAAATGTTAAATGGGAGTTGAACTATATGCCCAGATATTTCAAACCAGTAACAGGGGCTAGGATGGTATTAGAGCTGGTTTTTATCTGAAGCTCTGTCATTGGTAGCTTTAGCAATTTAGCTCTGGTCCCAAATACCATTGTTACAGTCTTGTCAGTGTTTAAAATCAGTTTGTTTTGGGAAATCCAGTTTCAAGTCTCAAAAAATCAGATTGAAGTATGTGTTCAAGGTCAGAGAGGCGAGGGCTGCGTGCATATAGGATAAGATCTAAGGCCTCTCACAATAACCCGTTAGGAATATAAATTCCTCATCTATCCGACATAAGTATAAAATATACTCTACCTAGACCCCTAATACAGAGTTACCCACCTTATACGGGAGCAGCTGCCAGACGAGTATACACTGGCGACACACTTTATTCGAGCTCGGCTAGTCCCACGAATTCGGGTATACCCGGGTGTATTGAGGTTTGTGACTGTTTTCTGCCCGAGTGCATTGGGTTATTTTCCAGACAGGGATTGAAGCATTTTATTCCCGCTGGCTGCAATACTGCACAGTATATATATATATGCTGCATTACAATTCATGAATTTATGCCATCTGGTAGACACGCGAAGCATTGCAGCCTATTAAATCCTAATCATTATCTTTTAACAGATCAGCCGCCCGTCAGCCAGGCATGAACCCAGGCTGGGAAGGCAAACGGAACGGGGCTTGTCAGAGGTGAGGAGCGGCGCATTCCAGGTATCTGCCAGGTACATACTGGGTATTTGCTCGAATAAAGTGTGTCGGTGCAGTAGTAAATGTATCTTATTTCTTTTGCCACTGGAGGGCAGCGTGGAGTTACACGGAGTGGCGCCCGTAAGGACGACGTGCCAGTTAGGCGGAAGGAGAAGCGCACACACTTTTATGTGAAACGGATATATTTGGGGAGGGATTTTGTAGTCTGAGTGAGAAAATTGATATTTTGTCACAATGGAAAAATTAACCATTTAAATATGCACAGATTTTATCCCACTTTTGGAAATTAGGGATGTTGCCTAAAAGTTTGAGAATGCACAAAGTGCCACCCCTGGGCTTTAATGAAGCAGCATTTGTGGGATAAGGGGAACAGCATTCTGTATAAAGGTATTTTGGGCTCGATATAAATAATTGAAGCCAAAAACTAATATTAAGGGGCCTATGCAGAGAGCAGCGCGAACGGAAATTTCGGCGTTTTTTAGCGCTATATGGCTATAATAAGGTTGGAAATGGCGAGTTGAGTAAAAAGCGCCATTTTTTATTTTTTTTTAGTAGAACTCGCCGCACGGCTGGCGAGAACCAAAATCTCGCCAGTTTTGAAAAGGGCCGTATGCAGAAAGGTATGATCGCCATCTAGGGGCTGTTCGCGCCATTAAAATGGAGAGAAATTCTACAATTAGCTCCGCCAACAAAAGTTGGCAGGAAACTGGAGCTCAACGGCGAGAGTGAAAAGAAAAAAAAAAACGCTCTTTTTTTCAAACATGTTTCACCAGCGCGCATCTCGCCGGTTGAAACTCTCCATAATCAAGCATGATTTTAAATGCAGTTTTCTGACCTTTCTGCATATGGAGATAAAATCACGCCATTACAGGTACAATTTATTACCAATTCCAATTATTTCCAGCGCTGCTCTCTGCATAGGCCCTTAAGTAAATTGAGAATGGAAAAATATTCAGCACAAACGTACAGAATGTGATGTTCTGAGAGATCTTACAGATGTTATCAAATCCCACAATGAATGTATAGAAAATGTCTGTATAGAACGAGTCAAACAAGAATATGCCAATAAAACGTTTAATTGGGAGATACAGGGGCCACAATTCAGGTCAGTTAGCTGGAAGAAGGGAAGCCGGTCAGCCGGTAGAGCCGGTAGAGCCGGTCAGCCGGTCAGCCAGAAGAGCAGGTCAGCCGGTCAGCCAGTAGAGCAGATCAGCCGGTCAGCTGGTAGAGCAGGTCAGCCGGTCAGCTCTGAGATCAGCATTACTTATATCTCCTAACCTTTGCCCCCTGCATGTAATGCGCAGAACAGCCTGCACTGCATATACTGTACATGAGATACTTAACCCTTTCTTTTCGCTCGACTCTAATCTGAATGATTTGCTAATTGGTTTGTAATTAGAGAGATATTTGTAGCAGAATCCCATGTATGTTCTTTTTACCTTTTTAGATACCGTTTTGTGTAATAAAAGATATGAGATCAGAGGGGCTCCCTGTTTGCACTCGTGTTTTGGCAGAAGTGTATATGTGACCCTATAAATCTCCCTCACACCCGGCTTGGCAGTGTGACACTAGTGCAGCGACCTGGGGAAGAATCACTGAGCTGTTAGCAATAGATACAACGGATAGAAAAGACACTACACATAGGTTGGATTAAAGAGAGTATTTTATTGAAATAATTAATCTCTTTGCTGGGAGGGGCCTGCAGCACATTGCAGAGCGATATAGTAACACGCAGAGCAATGCACTGCAGGCCCCTCCGGCAGCAAAGGAGTGAAGACCAATGCAGGGTGTATAAAGATCTCACTGATAATTCATGCACAAAGGGCTGTTTGTTGCTGTGATCTAGAGGAAGGCGAAACATAACCCCTGCTGTGCAATGGGGGAAAAAAATTCCTTCCTGACCCCATTAAATGGCGATCGGATGGTCCCTGGATCACTGCGCAGTGAGATCAGATGGAGCAGCACAGATCAGCGTTGTTATACACAGGGGCACACTCAGTATATAGAGATGCGGGTGATGGGGCCCTTGTGCCCCTGTGTATAACTCACCTGCTCCCCCATCCCCCTACATATCTATCCCATTCACCCCTTTTCCTCCCGCATACCTCGCAGGGCCGGCCGGCCATTAGGCGGTCGCCTAGCGCGCAAAGGTCCTAGGGGCGCATTAATAATCATTATTATTTTTTCCTCTTATTATTTCTAATTTATTTATCTTTTTTTAAAAATTATTATTCTTTTTTTTATCCAGTATTTTGGCGCCCTTTTATTTTTATTTTGCGTCGCGCTGGGGTGCGGTCGCACCCCCTGCAGCCCCGATAGCTACGCCACTGTTTATTTTATTATTTTATTTATCTTATTATTTTTTATACAACTGGGGCACAAATTTTAAGTTTCGCCTGGGGCGCATGAAACCCGTGCTCCGGCCCTGCTCCTTGTTCTCTCTCAATCTCTCACGCCCAATATCCCAATCTCCCTCTAGTACCTGCCCCTCCCGCAGCCTTCCTGATCTTATCTGCCTCTCCTGCGGTCAAACCAACTTCTCAGGGCCCCTAGAATACCCCTGGATCTACGCCCTGGCTCCTCTGCTACCTGCTCCCGGGGTCTGCTGCTCCGCCTAAAAAAGGTGAAGCAGCAGATCTGTCCGCACCTCTCGTATTCTGCTACCTGCTCCCGGGGTCTTCTCCTCCGCCTAAAAAAGGTGAAGCAGCAGATCCGTCCACACCTCTCGTATTCTCCTAGGCCATCGTCCACCACGTCGCCAGACTTGACATCCGCTTCGTCGTCTGCCTCATCGGCCGCCTTGTAGCCCACCTCTTCGCACCACTTGACGCCCGCTTTATCGTATGCCTCGTCGTCCGCCTCGTAGCCCGCCTCGTCGTCTGGTGGCACAAAGGGCACCACCTTCGTGCGTGTCCTGATCTGCAGGAGACATGAAGTGTTTGTAACCAGGGACAGTGATACTCTGTATCGCAAGAGCTCCTGTGCCACTTATACCCCCTCCCCAATACCACGTTATACCGCCCTCCACAGGGCAAATACCCGTTATACCCACCTCCCCAAGCCCAGTACCCAGTTATACAACCCTCCCCAGGCTCAGTACCCAGTTATACAACCCTCCCAAGGCCCAGTACCCTGCTATACGCCCCTCCCCAGGCCCAGTACCCGTTATACCCACCTCACCAGGCCCAGAACCCGTTATACCCACCTCACCAGGCCCAGTACCCATTATATACCCTTCCCCAGAAGGTCATGTTTCTATTTATCAAAAATACATTGAGTTACCTCTGGTTTTCAAGCATGTCCTGGGGGAGTTATCACAGAGACACAGAAACGTCGCTGAGTTTGGTGAGTAACTCCCTTAAACTCTCAGCAGTTGAATTCCCCATTAGGCGCTTAATGCGTTAAAAACAAGCGTTGCTATTTCTTTGCATGAAGTTGCAGGTAATTGGAAGAGTTACACAGTGACGGCTATTTCATCACTCACCTTCTTCCATCGAATCGGTCTTAGCGGTAGTGATCTCAGTATTATTTCCTCCTTAACATCGGATATCCATATCCATTCTTCGCCTCTGATCTGTATGCAAGACAATGCTTTAAGACAGGGTTGCGCAACCTTTTTCCCCTGCTCCCCCCTCCACCCTCCCCACCTTGTCTCCGACGTTCTGATGTAACGACGTCATGTGATATCACGTTGCTATGGCAATGCCACATCATGTGACGCCACGTTGCTGTCTCCAGAAGCCGCCGGAGACAAGGAAAGGGAACTTACAGAGGCCTTGCGTGCGATTTCCGGCATTTAATTTAAATGCTGTGGGGAAGAGCGAGGGGCCACTGTAAGCGCCGAGCCCCTCCCCAAGAAAATGTCGCACCCCTCGATTTGCGCACCCCTGCTTTAAGAGATATTCTGGGACCCTCCAACTCCTCCATCGGACCCTTCCTCATATTGACTGACCTTGCAGTGCTCTGCACTGACTTGCACTGACCTGCTATGATGCCTCTCAAAATACCATGCTAACTCATTCTGAACATACATGTGTCCTTTCTACATGTTACTCAGCTTGTATGGGCCACAGACAGCTTTCCCGGGGTCCAGGACTAGTTGCCACCGGGGACACTCACCCATGGGTCGGCGACCTTGCGAGAACCCACCCCCCCAACCTGTTTTCTCTTGCATTGCCATAGACAACAACATTTCAGCCTGCTGGCCTTTCTCAGGTAAAGTGGCTAAACCCACTAAAGCCAATAAAGAAAGGCCAGCAGCCGAAACATTGTAGTCTGTGGCACAATAAATTATCTTTTTTTATTCAAATCCGTGTGCCCTTTTCCATCAATCATATTGTATCCATTGGACGAAATGCCGGTCTTCCCTGAGACTAAGGGGCACCGGTAAAAGTATGACTAATTGTTTTTTTTAGTGTGCAGCAAATCCCCATCATTTTTGCGTTCTCTTGCTCTGCCCCAATCTGACACAGCACCTTGCTCTCTCACCCCCCTCTTACACTCCCGCGTCACCCTTTCCTTCCCCAAAGGTTGTCATTTAATCAGATCTTACCCAAATTGTCTCCATCTCCCTTGGAAATGTTCTGTCTTTAAACTGTGCGGCTCCTCTTGATCCGGACTTTCTTAGCTGACCCCTTTAGGTTTCGGCTCCGAGGGTCTAAAAAATAAGCGACTCCGAAAAGATGTGAAATATGCCCACGGGTCCTAATGGGGCACTGAGGGGGAGACTTAAATACTAGTAAATATAATCTACTGTGCTAACAAATATAATCTATTAACTAACAAATATAACTTATTAAACTAAGAAATATAACTTATTAAACTAAGAAATATAATTTATTAAACTAAGAAATATAACTTATTAAACTAAGAAATAAAATTTATTAAACTAAGAAATATAACTTATTAAACTAACAAATATATCTTATTAAACTAAGAAATATAATTTATTAAACTAAGAAATATAACTTATTAAACTAAGAAATATAACTTATTAAACTTACAAATATAATCTATTTAACTAAATAAATATCTATTAAACTAAATAAATATCTATTCAACTAAATAAATATAATCTACTTCAAAACAATACAATAAAAAGCTGGAGAAATGATACGTTAACCAAGCCACAGATGTGATGCCAATGAGCGTTGAACTCCTTGCAGATCCACCGTCAGCTGGTTGTGGCAGAAAGTGGTGACATGCAGTAGAACAGAGTGGTTGAGCTGTAACCACGGCAGTCAGGTCAGAAATCAACACAATATTTTTTGAAATTTAGAATGAGAATGTTCAGTATGTCACATTCTGGGCTCAGACACTGAGCCCTGTCACATGTTAGCAGCTTGTGATAATAGAAAGTATCCATATACTGGGATGTGATAAGAGACATTATAGTCATTTTATACTGGGTCCCATAACCTGCTTTATATGAAGTATCATTTTACACTAGTAGAGATGTTACATTTTGAAAAAATAGCGCTTCTGGCGACAATGTTCATTTTCTCTACAAATGATAAATGAAAAAGTTGGATAAAACGTTATATGTGTGTGTGCGCGCGCAATATATATATATATATATATATATATATATATATATATATATATATATATATATATATGAGTGAAAAGAGAAAAAAGTAACCCGTATGGGAGCACTCAGGTATGCAGATTAACATATAGTATTTTATTTATTTGACACAGTGCAAAAAAGGATAAGTAAACAGTACATGATTAAAAACACTTAAAAAAGGCTAGGACCCCTGTCACGGGTACTACCCATAGACACAAGTGGGCAAAACTAGGGAATGACTCAAATTGTCAACCCTTAACATGAAAATGGATAGTGACTCAAGAAACACTTGGATAGGTCAGAATAAATCACAACAGCTTAATGGGTTCACAGACACCTATACAAAGCTAAAGATAATACAGTACGTACTACACACCAATGAAGTGACTAGTCAAAATATAAATGACAATCTTAAACCATCATGAATCTGCTTGAGCATACAATTATGTAACCAATACCAACAGCACAAATAAATCACTTGAAGGAAAAAGGTGGCATGATGGGATGAAGTCACTAGATGTGTAGAGCAATGAAGTGTGTGAATAGCATGTATGGAAAATTACCTGATGAACACCTATTAGATAACCTTGTGTGTGTTGTCAGTATCCATAATGAAAAAATAGAGTGTCACAGTCCAAAGATTAGTTGCACCAGTGCTGGGTAGCATAGTTACGTGAACATCTGTCAGGGGTCCTGCCTAGCACCCCCACTCCGACGCACCCCCACTCCAAGTCTAAGTCTCTGGACGAAACGCGTCCATGCTATTCACACACTTCATTGCTCTACACATCTAGTGACTTCATCCCATCATGCCACCTTTTTCCTTCAAGTGATTTATTTGTGCTGTTGGTATTGGTTACATAATTGTATGCTCAATTTAAGATTGTCATTTATATTTTGACTAGTCACTTCATTGGTGTGTAGTACGTATTATCTTTAGCTTTGTATAGGTGCCTGTGAACCCATTAACCTGTTGTGATTTATTCTGACCGATCCAAGTGTTTCTTGAGTCACTATCCATTTTCATGTTAAGGGTTGACAATTTGAGTCATTCCCTAGTTTTGCCCACTTGTGTCTATGGGTAGTACCCGTGACAGGGGTCCTAGCCTTTTTTAAGTGTTTTTAATCATGTACTGTTTACTTATCCTTTTTTGCACTGTGTCAAATAAATAAAATACTATATGTTAATCTGCATACCTGAGTGCTCCCATACGGGTTACTTTTTTCTCTTTTCACTCATACTATTTACAACCCGTGAGCACCGCCAATTCTTACTGATGTAAAGTTATTTATTGGCTTATGGTGGCATTAATATTGCAAAAGTAGATGCGAGGTTTTTTTCCCCACCTTCCCCCCCTTTTTCCCCCCATTATTTGAACATATATATTTATATATATATATATATATATATATATATATATATATATATATATACTGTAAATATTCCTGTATTCTTTTCTTGGGGTTGAGGAGGAGCGCTGGATCTCGTGATATGTGAAAAAATATAAATATATATAGTGCAGATGGTAATTCACTGCTTTAAAAGATGTAAAACATAAGAAATGAACTCACAAAAAACGTATAAAATCACTGCATGTCAGAGATCCTTCTCTCTCTGACTGGAGCCCTTTATGTTACTGGAGTCTGTATCCTCTCAGTGAAGTGGATGATATGAAAATAAAGAAAACCACAAATAGTGCAAATAGTATGAACTATACAAATGTATTATGCACAGGTAATTAGGAAACTCACATTTTCCATAATAAAGTGGGTGGTGGAGAGAACCGCCGATAGAAGCAGGCTGCTGTTGGGTGCTTCACTTTCCCCTCACAGTGTAGTTCAATGCCTTACTGTTCTTACATCTTACTGATGTAAAGTTATTTATTGGTTTATGGTGGCATTAATATTGCAAAAGTAGATGCAGGGTTTTTTTCCCCACCTTCCCCCCCTTTTTTCCCCCGTTATTTGAACATATATATATATATATATATATATATATATATATATATATATATATATATATATATACTGTAAATATTCCTGTATATTCATTTGCATGTCTTAGACAGGTCTGCAACCCTGTCTTTCACCATTATCTTTAACCTTAATAGTCGTATATATATATATATATATATATATATATATATATATATATATACATATATATATATATTTATATATATATATACATACACATATAGTATGTATATATATATATCATACTATGGGGCCTATGCAGAGAGCAGCGCTATTTCGAAATTCGCCATTTTTTGGAGAAAATCGCGCAGAAAGCAGCAGAAAATGGCGAGTTCCGAAAAACGCGCCAATTTTTCTTTTCTATTTGTAAAACTCGCCTCGCGGCTGGCGAGAACCTCAATCTCGCCAGTTTAAAAAATATTCGTATGCAGAGAGGCGCGAACGGCATCTAGCGGCTGTTCGCGCCAATAAAAAGGCGCGATTGTCTCCGTTTTGCCTCGCCAAAAAAAACTGCCGCTCGCGGCCATTGCAAAGGGGAAAAAAAAGGTGCGAATTTGTTTTAACACATTTCTGAAGCGCGCATCTCGCCAATTTAAACTCGCCACACGCATCCATGTTAAACATAGCAGAATTCGCACTTTTCTGCATATGGAGATTAAAACTCTCCAAAAAAGCTACTTTTTAATAAATTCGCCAATTTTAAAATTCGCTGCTCTCTGCATAGGCCCCTAAATGTATATATATAGTCTGTTTTATACACACATACAGCCGGGGGATCACGTGAGGCCTCTGCAATGCTATTACTTACCTTGACTCTGCCGGCGTCACTCGTGTCCATGGCAACGCGGTGTTAAATTACGCCGCGGGGTCATGTGACGTCACCCTCGTCAAATGCCGCTGCAGGTCACGTAACGCCGCATCAAGGTAAGGGGGGGGGGGGCGCGAGCACCAACAGAGGGAAGGCAGGGGGGCGAGCTGCAAAAGTTTGTGCTCCCCTGGTATAACCAATAAATAATATAGCTGATATAGCAATCTGGTTGTCGCTAGAGAGAGATTATAATGGCAGTGAGAAATAGTGGCCAGAATTAATAACAGTGCAATTACTAAAAAGTAGCTGTAATAAAATAATAATAAACACTATGCCTAAACACAATAAAAGTCCAGAAACCTAGCTCTAATAGCTATGTTATAACTCAATCATAAAAGGATCCAATTCGGGCGTCCTCTGGAGCCCTGGCAGCTCTCTTCAGGGAAACAACCACCTCCTCGATAGATATCTAAACAAAACAAAAAGAAGAGAAAGCGCCCGCTCCATGTGTAAATTTGGTTTAACAATTTCATTTCCTGGACAAGATAAAAATAACAAACTCACAAACGCCCGTTTGGTAAAAGCATTGTGTGAGACAGGCTCGGGCTCCGTGGTAATCCGGTGGTCAATCCGCAGCTCCAGACTTTGGACGATGACCGGGAAACTCGATAGGCTGCGCCCCTCGCAGTGTGGTCCTCCGGCAATCTGTAGTATGCAGTTGTGATTCCACTCTGTAATTCCGGTGTCTCGTCTTGGTTGCGTACCAACTTCCCTTCCCGGCGTCAAGACGGATAGTGTGGCAATAACGAGAACAAAGTACCTACGCGTTTCTTCAGCACACGGCCGATTTCATCAGGGGATAATGCTACAACTCACTCGTAATGGTTTTATAGTCCTACAGTCCAATTGGTAATGGCATAATAGATCACATGTGTTACTGATTTTAGATAATACAGTAATAGATTCTTGTATGACACACACACACACACATATATATATATATATACACACATACGTATGTATGTATATATATATATTGTGACAGAAACCAGGGGATGGTAATAAATTCCGTATATAGGGCTCCCAGGATACTAGACAGTTTCTATCCTGTTTGGCCTGGGAGTGCAGCCTTATAATACATACACTCCATCCCACAGTTTGGCAAGCGCTGGAACTGAGGGATGAGAGATCCAGACCAGAGTTTGTCTGCTGCCTGATTTCTGTCACCTGTCATGCTAATTAGGAATCAGGTATGAAAGACTGATTTCCTGTTTGCTCTGGTCTCCCCACAAGAGCCAGGAGGCTGGAAGGCTGCTGAACTACAGAGGGGAGAAGCCTCTTCCCCAAACAGGTTCAATCTTTCTGTTCATTTGTGTAAGACTGCAAAAGTACCGTGTTTTGATGTTGGAAGTGGAAAAGCCACTTCCAACCCTGAGTCAGGGATATCTAAGTTAAGTTATCGCTCAGGTGAGCAGCTTTTGTTTTGATCTGTTTTCTGTTGTATGCACTGTGGCAGTCTCAGTGCCTGGGACTGAATAAACCAGGCATAGCCTGTTTAAAGGAACAGTACGTGACGCCTCATCATTTAACCTACCCTAAAAGACCGTGTTCTAAACAGTCCCGGACAAACGACGGAGCCCCGGAGTAAGCCGTTTGTCACATATGGTGGAGAATGCGGGCAGAGCACTAGGGGGTCTGCGGGTTGAAGAACTTTGAAAAAAAAAAAAAAAAAAAAAAAAGTTTTTTCATCCTCTGCAAAGAAGATGGAAGACGTGGTGGGTGCGCTGGTACGCAATGTCGCTGCCCAGAAAGACGTGAATGAAACCCAGCAACAGCTGTTAATAGCCCAGCAAGAAACTAATGCAAACCAGCAGCAGACGAATGCAGCCCAGCAACAGCTGCTAATAGCCCAGCAAGAGATTAATGCCAACCAGCAACAGGCGAATGCCAACCAGCAACAGGCGAATGCAAACCAGCAACAGACGAATGAAGCCCTGCAAAACGCGAATGCAAACCAACAAGAGACAAACCGCTTGCTGAGAGAGGAGCAACAGCGGTTCGCTCAGGGCTTACAGCAGGAACTCGAGATCCTGAGGGGGACTATCAGTAACCTTCCACTGGCAGCGGCAGCCCCAGTTCCGAAAATGACCAGGGCAAGCCACTACCTTCAGAAGATGGGACCCTCGGATGATGTGGAAGCCTATCTTCTCACGTTTGAACGCACGGCACAGAGAGAGGGATGGCCAGAAGCTGAGTGGGCTGGTCTAATCGCACCCTTCCTAAGCGGCGAACCCCAGAAGGCTTACTTTGATCTAGAGCCAGCCGAAGCTAACGTCTATGCAAAATTGAAGTTCGAGATCCTCGCCCGCCTCGGCGTAACCACGGCTGTTCGCGCCCAAAGGTTTCACGCATGGTCCTTCACGATGGATAAAGCCACCCGAAGCCAGATGTATGACCTCATCCACCTCGCCCGGAAGTGGCTACAACCCGAGATCAACTCAGCCAGCCACATCGTGGAACGGTTGGTCATGGACCAGTTCTTGAGGAAACTTCCCTCTGCCTTACGCCGTTGGGTCAGTCGGAGTGACCCCCACAATGCGGATGAGTTTGTGGCCCTCGTAGAAAGGTACAATGCAGCAGAAGAGCACCCGCAACCCACAGTCGTGGAGCAACCCCACTACCCGAGGTTCCAGGACTCTTCCAGAGACGGTAAAAGGGTACCGGGGTTAAGGGGCGCTGAAGAGCGGCGACCACCTTCACGCAGCACCAGCAACAGTGGTTCGCACACTAAGGGCAATAGCCAACATGGGGAGCCGGGAAAAGGCTCTAAGTGGGACACAGACTATGTACCTAAATGTGTAAATTGTCATGAGAGGGGCCACACAGCAAAAATCTGCCCACTAAATGATGAGCCCATGCAATGCAACAGCGTGGAACCTTATTCGCTGTTGTCCCAATGTATGGGCCCTAGCCCAGAGGACCCCTTGAATAACCATCTGTGGGCATTTGTAAAGGTTAATGGTAAGAGGGTTCGGGCACTTCTTGACTCTGGGAGCATGGTCACACTAGTGTCCGAATACCTCTTGCCCATTAAGAAGAAACAGGGAAACAGTTCACAAAGAGTGGCAATTTGTTGTATACATGGGGATAATCATGAATATTCCACTGTTGATGTTTTTTTTGAAACAGAGTTTGGTTCTTTAGATTTCAAGGTGGGTATTGTACCCAAACTGGCACATGATGTGTTAATAGGGACCGACTTTCCCCATTTTCTAAAAATGTGGTCCCCCGCTCAGAATAGCGCCCAGAGTTCAATAGCGGACCATAACGAAGTATTAGAAGAAACAAATCCTTTCCCTTTTTCAGAAATGGAGGTTGACGAGGGCCCAAATAAGAAGGGGGAAAAGGAGGAGTGCTGTAAAATTCCCTTCCCCATCACTACTTTGGTAGGGAATACCCCAAATCAAGATGTTGAGCAGACACTTACCAACCCAGAACCGGATAAGACCCTCGCTGACCTAGAGGTCAGTCCTGGGAGTTTTAAGAAGGCCCAGTGGGAGGACCCCACATTAGCGGTAGCAAGGGGAAATATACGGGACCAGAATAGTACTCCTGGCCAACCAGATAGGTCACTTGCTTACCCCTACTTCGAGGTAGAGAACGACCTAGTATATCGGGTTGATAAAAGGAAATCAGTTACAACTAAACAATTGTTGGTACCACGGACATTCCGTAATGTAGTATTACACCTCGCACATAGTCATCCATTGGGGGGACACCTAGGGGTGGAAAAGACAAAAGAAAAGGTTCTCCGAAGCTTCTACTGGCCTGGGGTTCTGGCAGAAATTACGAATTATTGTTCCTCATGCCCAGAATGTCAGATCACCGCCCCGTTCAAGGCGTACCGCAGCCCATTGGTACCCCTTCCCATAATAGAGGTACCATTTGACCGGATTGCTATGGATCTAGTAGGACCCCTAATAAAGTCTGCTAGGGGACATCAGCATATATTGGTAATATTAGATTATGCCACCCGATATCCGGAGGCAGTTCCCCTACGTAGCACCTCAGCTAAAAACATAGCAAAAGAGTTAGTAGTTCTGTTTTCCCGGGTCGGGATTCCTAAAGAGATTCTATCTGACCAGGGAACACCATTTATGTCCCAAGTAACGAAAGAGCTATGTAAACTCCTAAAAATCAAGCATCTCAGAACCTCAGTCTATCATCCACAAACAGATGGTTTAGTGGAAAGGTTCAATAAAACCTTAAAGAGCATGTTACGGCGGGCGGTTGATAAAGATGGGAAAAACTGGGATTGTTTGTTACCGTACCTGTTATTTGCCATTAGGGAAGTTCCCCAATCATCCACAGGCTTCTCCCCGTTTGAACTATTGTATGGCCGACACCCAAGGGGCTTACTGGATATAGCCAAAGAGACTTGGGAACACGAGGTTACCCCTTACAGAAGTGTAATAGAGCATGTTGCCCAGATGCAGGACCGCATTGCTGCAGTCCTACCCATAGTGAGGGAACACATGGAGAAAGCTCAAGAAGCACAGAGGAATACATATAATAAGGGTGCTAGGGTCAGAATTTTTTCTCCAGGTGATAGGGTACTAGTTCTGGTTCCCACCGTGGATAGTAAATTCCTTGCTAAATGGCATGGGCCATATGAGGTCTTGGAAAGAGTGGGAGAAGTAAATTATAAGGTAAGACAG
Organism: Ascaphus truei; assembly: GCF_040206685.1. Classification (NCBI taxonomy): domain Eukaryota; kingdom Metazoa; phylum Chordata; class Amphibia; order Anura; family Ascaphidae; genus Ascaphus; species Ascaphus truei. The sequence continues at coordinate 52,763 of NW_027457135.1, read as the reverse complement.
CCAGGTAGGAGGAAACCTGAGCAAATTTACCATATAAACCTACTCAAGCCCTGGAAAGATAGAGAAGTCTTGTTAACCCTAGTACCCCCAGGTCCGTCAGAGAATCAAGAAACTGACCCAGAGGTTAGCATAGCTGAAACCCTGTCTGTTCATCAGAAACGAGAGGTTCAGAATTTAGTGAAAAGAAACAAAGAAATCTTCTCTATACGGCCAGGTAGAACTAGCGTAATTGAACATGACCTAGTCTCTGAACCGGGGGTCCGAGTTAACCTTAAACCGTACCGAATCCCAGAGGCCAAAAGAAAGGCTATAAGTTTAGAGGTTAAAAAAATGCTAAAACTAGGTGTAATTGAGGAATCCCAAAGTGGGTGGAACAGCCCTATAGTCTTAGTCCCAAAGCCAGATGGTACAACAAGGTTTTGTAATGACTACCGGAAACTAAACGCGGTGTCAAAATTTGATACTTATCCTATGCCCAGGGTAGATGAACTTGTAGAGAGACTGGGCAAAGCCCGATATCTCACAACCCTAGACCTAACAAAAGGGTACTGGCAGGTTCCCTCACAGAAAGGGCAAAAGAAAAGACAGCCTTCTCAACCCCAGACGGCCTCTTTCAGTATAAGGTGTTGCCTTTTGGCTTACATGGAGCTCCCGCCACATTCCAAAGAATGATGGATAAAATTTTAAAACCACATGCTCGGTATGCTGCCGCCTACCTGGATGATGTGGTAATCCATAGTGAAGATTGGCAATCCCACCTTCCAAAGGTCCAAGCTGTGCTTGACGCAGTCCGGTCTGCTGGACTAACTGCTAACCCCGCTAAATGCACTATTGGTCTGGAGGAGGCCAAGTATCTGGGATATTCTATTGGCAGAGGTTTACTCAAACCCCAAACACTCAAAGTGGAGGCGATACAAAATTGGCCAAGGCCAGTTACAAAAAAACAAGTAAGGACCTTTTTGGGGTTAATTGGGTACTATAGAAGGTTTATTCCCAATTTTGCAACTAAGGCAACCCCACTAACTGACCTCACAAAAGCAAGAGGACCGCTAATGGTAAAGTGGTCCCCCGAAACCGAACAGGCCTTTAGAAGCCTGAAAGAAGCTCTCTGTGCCCAACCAGTGTTGGTCACACCTGACTTCTCCAAAGAGTTCGTAGTCCAAACCGACGCATCTGAGGTAGGGCTGGGGGCGGTACTCTCCCAGGAGTCTCAAGGTGAGGAGCACCCCATCCTTTATTTAAGTAGGAAACTAAATCCCCAGGAGAAAAATTACTCCATAGTAGAGAAAGAGTGTCTCGCAATAAAGTGGGCTGTAGAGACGCTCAAATACTACCTGTTGGGGAGAAAATTCCGGTTGGTCACAGATCATGCACCCCTTACCTGGATGTGTCAAAACAGGGAAAAGAATGCTACAGTGACCAGGTGGTTCCTAAGCCTACAACCCTTTAAATTTTCTGTGGAACACAGGTCAGGGCACAAACATGGCAATGCTGACGGGTTGTCAAGGATGCACTCCCTAATATCCATGGTCGCTCATCCCTCGAGGTCTGAGCTGGGGGGGAGGATATGTGACAGAAACCAGGGGATGGTAATAAATTCCGTATATAGGGCTCCCAAGATACTAGACAGTTTCTATCCTGTTTGGCCTGGGAGTGCAGCCTTATAATACATACACTCCATCCCACAGTTTGGCAAGCGCTGGAACTGAGGGATGAGAGATCCAGACCAGAGTTTGTCTGCTGCCTGATTTCTGTCACCTGTCATGCTAATTAGGAATCAGGTATGAAAGACTGATTTCCTGTTTGCTCTGGTCTCCCCACAAGAGCCAGGAGGCTGGAAGGCTGCTGAACTACAGAGGGGAGAAGCCTCTTCCCCAAACAGGTTCAATCTTTCTGTTCATTTGTGTAAGACTGCAAAAGTACCGTGTTTTGATGTTGGAAGTGGAAAAGCCACTTCCAACCCTGAGTCAGGGATATCTAAGTTAAGTTATCGCTCAGGTGAGCAGCTTTTGTTTTGATCTGTTTTCTGTTGTATGCACTGTGGCAGTCTCAGTGCCTGGGACTGAATAAACCAGGCATAGCCTGTTTAAAGGAACAGTACGTGACGCCTCATCATTTAACCTACCCTAAAAGACCGTGTTCTAAACAGTCCCGGACAAACGACGGAGCCCCGGAGTAAGCCGTTTGTCACAATATATATATATATATATATATATATATAATATATATATATATATATATATATACACACACACATACATCTATTTACACACACACACATACATACATACATATAAAACGGTCTTCTTCGGAGAGAAGAAGATATATATATGTATATATATATATATACATATATATATGTGTGTGTATATGTGTATATATATATTTACACACACATATACACACACATAATGTTATAGGTTAGCGGTGCGTGAACTGGGGGGCGGGAGATTTGTCTGGGGGTGCGCGGGCGGGTGCATAGGTCCCGCGCTCCTCCCCAAGGCATTTAAATGAAATGCCGGGGATCACGTGAGGCCTCTGCAACAGTAACACTGACCGGGATTCAGACACGTCTCCATGGCAACGCGGCATCAAATGACACCGCGGTCATGTGACGTCACTCGACCCCGGAGTGTGCTGGCAGGTAGGAGAGGGGGCGCAAGACCGGGGGAGGCCAGGCAGGGGGACGCAGCTTCAGAAGTTTGCGCTCCCCTGTTATAGATTACCATGCCAACAAATTGTAATAGTGCTACAGGGATCAATAAATATTACATTTAATACTTAATTATTGTGATGTTTCTAATCTACTGTGTGTTACAAATAACATTAATATCTTACAACTGAATACATTGCAATAATGTGATACCTATTTATTTGGGATTTAAAGTGTGTTACATAGTGATAAATTATCTAATAAATAAATCTTAAACTAATCCCACACAGTGACTACTTAATTCTGTGAATAAATGTGTTTTTAATGTCATTACTATGAAGGAGATGAAGATATAGTGTATATATAAATTCCTACCTGCAAACGCCGTCTTAGCCTGTCAGAATACGCGCAGAGTGACCTGTCGTGACACGTCAGGTCACTCTGTAACCGAACCCGGATCTGTGACGCATATGTACTGAGGTGGGGTTGGATCCCCCACGGTTATTTCTTGTTTTATTAATAAATAATTTACTATATTTTAATCTCTGGTGCGCATTGTGTGCATTTTTCTTCTTGTCTGCACAGTGCTTCAGATGCTGCATCTGAAAAAATGCCGGTGGATCGGGATGTGAGGTAGGGAAGTGACGTCTCCAAATATTCATTGCCACGCCCCCAAATCGCGCCCGAAGCATACCCTGCAAAGCCATAAAAAAGCTCAGACTTCAGCAAGTGTATTGCAGTGTGTGCGCCTTCCCTCCGTCTGAAATACTATAGACGCAGCCTTATCGACGCTTACTAAATAGGCCCGTGTCTCTCTCTCTCTCTGTGTCTCTGTCTCTCTCTGTGTGTCTCTGTCTCTCTCTGTGTGTCTCTCTCTGTGTCTCTGTGTCTCTGTGTGTCTCTGTTTCTCTCTGTGTGTCTCTGTGTGTGTCTCTGTATCTCTGTCTCTCTCTGTGTGTCTCTGTGTGTGTCTCTGTCTCTCTGTCTCTCTGTGTGTCTCTGTGTGTGTCTCTGTGTCTCTCAAATCAAATCAGCTTGATTGGCATGTCAAAAGAACATTTCAGTATTGCCAAAGCGTGAGTAATAGGGGGTGTGGGACAATGATTACACGAATACTAGGGGGTACGGTATAATGGTTATACAGTACATTACTTTTGTCTCTCTCTCTCTGGGCCTCATGCAGAGAGCATCGTTATTTCAAAATTCGCCATTTTTTGTACAATTTCGCGCAGAAACCGGCAGAAAATGGCAAGTTACGAAAAACGCGCCATTTTGTTTTTTCTATTGCTAAAACTCGCCTCGCGGCTGGCGAGAACCTCCGTCTCGCCATTTTTAAAACTCTCCGAATGCAGAGAGGTACGAACGGCATGTAGCGGCTGTTCGCGCCAGGGAAATGGCGCGATTTTCTCATTTTTGCCACGCCAGGAAAAGTTGGCAATAAAATGGCGCTCGCCGCCTATAGCAAAGGGGGGAAAAAAGCCGCGATTTTTTTTTTACACATTTCTGAAGCGCGCATCTTTCCCATTCAAACTCGCCACACGCATCCATGTTAAACATAGCAGAATTCGCACTTTTCTGCATATGGAGAATAAAACTCTCCAAAAAAGCTACTTTTTATGAAATTCGCCAATTTGAAAATTCTATGCTCTCTGCATGAGGCCCTCTGTGTCTGTCTCTCTCTCATTCTCTGTGTCTCTCTCATTCTCTGTGTCTCTCTCATTCTCTGTCTCTCTCTCATTCTCTGTCTCTCTCTCATTCTCTGTCTCTCTCTCATTCTCTGTCTCTCTCTCTCATCCCTGTATGATAGGTATGTTCCAACTCTATTTTTTGCTCTTCTTTTCCGTTTGAGAGGAGGGAGTCCCTCACCTCTTCAGCCACACACCAGGAACGCTGGATTGCTTTCAGACGCTCGGAGAGGCGGATACAGTCGTGGATTGCAGGCACTGATTTATCTGGTAAGTACCGCAAACATGCTTGAACAAGGGCCGTAGACATTTTATTTGATGGTTTAGATTACCATTGTCTGTGGTTGTTAGTTATTGGTATTAGAGTTTTTTGATGTTGTTACGAATCAAATACATTTTGAAGTAGTAATCCCCTCCGAACTGGGCATTCCTGGCCAATAATGCCCTGGCTGTAAGAGTTGAAGGGCCCAAGCAAAGCCCCCACCTCTATACACACTAACACTGCAGGGGCATCAAAGTGTCTCATTGTCATGGCAACGGGGGGTGTCACGTGATGTCATTTGTTTAATAAATTATTTTTTAAGGTGTCCCGGTTTTTCATTTTCGAAATCTGGTCACCCTATGTATTTATGCTGCATTCAGTGTTGTAATGTGCTGTAATTGGGTTACATGGCGTACATAGTGTATATACCGCATTCAGGGTAAGTGCTGTATGTGGATTATAAAGTGTATATATGCTGCATTCAGGGTTATAAAGTCGTTTATAGAGTATATACTGCATTCACGGTTACGTGCGGCATGTGGAGTATAAGGTGTATATATGCTGCATTCAGTGTTATAATGTGCTTTAAGTGGGTTACATGGCGGGTATAGTGGATATACTGCATTCAAGGTTACGCGCCGTATTGGATTATAACGGGTATATATGCTACAGTCAGTGTTATAATGTGCGGTATTTGGGTTACAGGGGTGTATACGGTACCGCAGTGGTGGTGGCGTGCTGTATTTGGATTATATGGTATACACTGCAATCATGGTTACGTGCTGGGTTCTGAATATAATGTTTATAGACCACATGCGCGGTTACATGACGGGTTTGGATTATATGGTGTATATGCTGCATGCTTGGCTTCGGGCCATTGCGTGGAGCATATGGTGTGTGTATATACTGCCTTTGGGGGTCATGTGCTGTATTGGTCCAGCGTTACATGCTACATTCAGGACGACGTGGGGTATACGGTGCGTTATGCTGCAGGCAGAGGTATAACGCGTGTAGGGGTTAATCTCACTTCCTGTTCAGCGCAGGCCATGGTAGGGCATGGGTAATCCCTCTTCCTGTTCAGCACTTGGCTCCCTCTATCGTATGGGTAATCCCTCTTCCTGTTCAGCACTTGGCTCCCTCTATCATATGGGTAATCCCTCTTCCTGTTCAGCACTTGGCTCCCGCTATTGTATGGGTAATCCCAGTTCCTGTTTAACACACGGCCCTGCTATTGTATGGGTAACCCCACTTCCTGTTCAGCACATGGCCCTGCTATGGACGGGTAACCCCCCACTCCCTGTTCAGCACAGGGCCGCATGCCTCTGGTTTGGTGTGGGTAATCCCACTTCCTGTTCAGCGCATGGCCAGGGATGGTGCGGGTAATCCCACTCCCTGACTGGGCACGATCAGGAAAATATGCTGGTATAGCAAATATGCATGCGGGAAGGGGGTAAAGGGGCGGTTGCAAATAGCAGGCCTAACGCCCCTTCTTCGGTTAGCAGAAGGTCCCATGTATCGATGATAACATATCAATTCATGTTTCTTTCAGTCAGTTTCGGTACCTCGTGCGAGTAGCAATTCAGTTTTCATCCGGATCGGATCCGCCTCCGTCGACCCTCGATACTTCCCATACTCACAGAAAAACCCAGTAGACGGAACACATAGTTAAATCACGCAAATTGAAATCACACTCCCGCGACACTTAGCGCATCAATCAGAATGTACTTCGTAGACAAAATCATACAACTGCAGGCTGACGCGCGAAGCAAGGAAGAAGGCTGGTTCCAGAGGCAGCTGTTGATGCTCATGCACCGGCAGAGTCACCAGCAGTAGTGACACCAGCGATAAGCGCAGCGCCAGTTCTAGCAACGCTAATCGCATCAGCAGCGGCGATAGCTCCAGCTATAGCGACAGTCGTAGCGCCAGCATTGGGGGCGGCGCCAGCGGTAGCGACACCTGTAGTTCCAGCAGCGGCAGTGGCCGCTGTTTCCGCCCGCAGGCGGTTAACAACACACCTCTAGGGGCTGGTGGGCAGGCCGGGCAAGTGGAATCACCATCCTCCACGCTCCCCCTCCCTCAGGCGGCACCCGCCTTAGAGGAGCTAGCCAAGGATAAGAGGATGCCCGATGCGGCATATAAGGTCTCTTATACATCCAGACCTAGCTCAGTGGGCTTGCACTTGCTGAAAGAGGTGAAGGACAAGATATGGGCCGGGGAGTACGTAGATATATTATCTCTGCTACCAGGCTACAGGGAGGCGTTGGCCGCGTCCTCAAAGACGGGGGAAGCGAAGAAGGTGGATGTGGAAAAGAGGCTTTTCCCACACACCTTTCGCAATTGGTCGAAGGCATTTGTTATCCTGGCTGGAGTAATTGGGGAGAAGGATCCCCAGGCGTGCGCATCGCTCTTTACGTATCACGACATGATCGAGGAAGCACACCACACTTACGGGGGAACGGGTTGGTGGACATATGACCGGTGCTTTAGGCAATCAATGAAGGCCCAAGAGGTGGTGATACCATGGAACGTCAAGGATGTCAACCTGTATCTGCAGTTTGTGTCTGGGGGCGGGGCAGATTCCTTTCGAGGGTGCGGCACCGGAGGTAGGGGGGCATGGCGGAATAACGTACCAGGGACTAGCCAGTCGCTGCACACCAACTCGGGCGTCTGTTGGCCGTTTAACCAGTCCAACTGCACGTACGACAACTGCCGTTTCCAACACATCTGCTCCTTTTGCGGCGACCGCCACGCCCAGGCAAAGTGTTTTAAGAAGGGCGGTCGCAGGGGGAGGGGCGCAGGGCGGACGTTTGGACGCGAGGGCAGCGACACCAATAATCGTCGCCAATTTGGCACCGTGGCTAGCAAGGTATCCCAATAGGGAAGCGGCCCAGCTACTCCTAGCTGGGTTTAAGGAGGGGTTTAGGATCCCGTTTGAATATCAAGCGGGATCTGAGTTTAGTCGAAACTTGAAATCGGTCAGGACACACGGTGACGTAGCTAGGGAAAAGGTCTGGAAGGAAGTCCAATTGGGAAGGATGGCTGGCCCCTTCGAGTCCCCTCCCTTGCCTAATCTCAGGATTTCCCCATTGGGAGTGGTCCCCAAAAAAAGAGGCTGGGGAGTATAGGTTGATACAACACCTATCCTTCCCCGAGGGGTCGTCGGTAAACGACGGCATTGACAGGGAGTTGTGTTCGGTGTCTTACGCGAACTTCGATCAAGCCGCAGCGCTGGTGGAAAGGATGGGAGAAGGGGCTCTAATGTCAAAAGCTGACATCAAATCGGCCTTCAGACACTTGCCAGTCCACCCCGAGTGCTTTCATTTGCTAGGCTGCATGCTCGAAGGTCAGTACTACATAGACTTATGCTTACCAATGGGATGTGCGCTTTCTTGTTTTTATTTCGAGACATTTAGCACCTTCCTAGAATGGGTGGCCCGGAAGAGGGTGCAGGCAGCGGGGGTCATGCACTACTTGGACGACTTCCTTTTTGTTGGCCCCAGGGGTTCGGACTTATGCGCTAGGTGGCTGTTCGAATTTTCAGCCCTGCCGCGTGAATTCGGCGTTCCTTTGACCGACGAGAAGACGGTGCGGCCAACAACCACTCTTACCTTTTTGGGCATAGAAATCGACTCTGAGGCGATGGAGTACAGGCTCCCTCCGGAGAAGCTGGTCGCCCTAAGCAGGCTTCTCCGCGAATTCATAGCTCTCAAGAAAACATCATTGAGGCACTTCCAGGCGCTGCTAGGCCACTTAGTATTTGCTGCGCGCGTAATGCCGGCTGGGAGGGTTTTCGCCAGGCGCCTCTCCGCAGCAACGGTCGGGGTGAGACGACCCAACCACTTCATCCGCATCACCACCGAAATCCGAAAGGACTTGACGGTGTGGCTGCGTTTTTTAAAGGATTATAACGGCAGAACCTTGTGGCGAGGTCCCCCATCCAACAACACAGAGTTGCAGTTGTTTACAGACGCCTCAGGGTCAGTCGGTTTTGGGGCCTACTTCGGTGGGGCATGGTGCGCGGAGCGGTGGCCTCCCCACTGGCGGGGGACGCCGCTCATTAAGAACTTGGCATTCTTGGAACTATTTCCCTTGCTCGTCGCAGTGCGCCTGTGGGGTCACTTATTCGCAAATAAGCAAGTAATTTTTTGGACAGACAACATGGGTGTAGTTGAAGCCGTGAACAATTTCGGCTCACGCTCCCCGCCGGTGCTGTCCCTTCTGCGCTGTTTCGTACTGGCATGCTTGCAATTGAACATAGCGTTCAAGGCTCGACATGTCCCGGAGGTGGCGAATAACATTGCTGATGCCTTATCCCGGTTACAGATGGCGCTGTTTCGGAGACTGGCCCCCGGGGCAGACCTAATCGGCAGTCCATGCCCTGCAGACCTTTGGGTGCTGGCGACGACCCAGTGACCTCGTTGGTACGATCATCGCTGGCTCCGGGTACGTGGCGGGCCTATTCGGCAGCGTGGCGCGATTATCTAAGTCTGGCAGGGGAATTGGGTCTCGACGTATTGGGATTCGGGACCTTGCTATCATTTGTCCTAAACTTAAGGGCAAGGGGTTTAGCGGGAGGATCCATAGGGAAAAAAGTGACAGGGGTCTCCTTCTTTTTGCAGCTAGAGGGCAAGGGGGACCCAACGAAGGCATTTATCATCAAAAGGGTCCTAGCGGGGTTAACAAAGGGGACGGCGACAAATGACAGCAGACGGCCAGTGACACCAGCGATATTAGAAGGTTTAATGCAGGCCACAGACAGAGTGTGCCTATCGGGGTTCGAGGCGAAACTTTTCCGGCTGACGTTTGCATTGGCTTTCTTCGCAGCACTGCGAGCTGGGGAGTTGGTGTGCGCGTCGCGCAAGGGCGAGGGAGGGATGCAGTTTGAGGACATAGTCTTAGGGGAAGGGTGGGTCAAACTACACGTGAAAAGGTCAAAAACAGACCAGCGGGGGAGGGGAGCGTGGATATCTTTGCTAGGGCTACCAGGGACTAAATTTTGCCCAGTGAGCACGCTCAGGGAATACTTGGCATGCAGGCCAGACGGTCAGGGTCCCCTGCTCCTTCACGCAGACGGGGTACCGTTATCTAGATTCCAGTACATGCGGGTTTTCCGCATGTGCCTAAGACACCAGGGCCTCGAAGAGGCACAATACGGGACACATTCGTTCCGGATTGGGGCGGCAACGGAGGCATCACGCGCGGGGCTGTCAGTAGCTGCGATACAAAAGATAGGGCGATGGAAGTCTAACAGATACCGGTCCTATATCAGGCCCGCATTATCTGGGATTTAGCGTGCTTGGATAAACCCCCTCATCCTCTTTATACCTTCACAGACGCCGCACCCACTTGGATAATCGGAGACTCGCTTATACACTGGGCAGAGAAGCGGGCTGTCAAACGCCCATGCGGGGCTAACCTCGGGTTGCGAACGGAGGAGGCAAATGTGGTATGGGGGGGAGGTTGGGGGCTGCGGTGGGCTCAGTTGCTCCCGCGGCTAATGGTGATGGGCAGGGATAGGAGGGCGCCGCAGATCTTGCTCCTCCACGTCGGGGGCAACGACCTGGCCGCTCGACGCTACTTCAAGCTGGTTAATTCAATAAAACACGACCTGGCCCTCATACTCACCAGTTGGCCAGAAGTACAGATCGTTTGGTCGGACATATTGTGCAGGAGAGTGTGGAGGGGCCATCGACCGACCGCGGGTCAAACTGAACAAGATGGTGGGGAAGTTTGTGATGCAGTGTGGGGGATGGCAGATCACCCATCACGAGTTTGACTACAAGTCAACCGGCCTGTTCCGGGCCGACGGCACACACTTATCCGAGATAGGGGCGGACTTGTTCAATAACGATTTGCAGGAGGGGCTGGAGAGGGTCCTTGCGGGGTTGGCGGCACGGTCTAATTTAAGGAGGTTTAAATAGAGCCGTGAGTGGCGGCAGTTCGGGGGTAAGTGCTTGTCCTTGCCAGATGGGCTCGGGGCGGGCGTCGCCCGGGGGTAGGAGCGATTGGGCGGGGTCAAGCTAACGTGACACCCGGGAACCCACTCGCGACAACGGCCGGCTCTTTAGGGGTCGGCCGGGTACGGGGGCAGCAGGCCAAGGCCTGGCTGACCCTCTGACCCCACTCTGGCTTGGACTAGCGCTTACTCCAGTATTATGATTGTTAATAAACAAAGCCGCGGCCTTTTATACCTCCAAACTGAGTCTGTCATTACTTGTCTGTTATATGTGGGTACCATTTCCAAGTGGGAGGGGGTCCCTCGCAGCCTCCCTGGTCAAGCAATCCCTCCAGCCAATTAGGCGAGGGACGCCCATGACAAGGGGGCAAGCCCCCCTCCCCCCTCACCTCGCTGGGATCTCTGGGCCGACGTCGCGGCCCCCCCCTGGGGGGGGGGGGGGGACAGGCCTAGGGCAGTACAAAAGAGGCAGCCGGGAGCTGAATCTTCCATTCTGCTCCCGGTCTGCTGCGAAGTTCCCACCCACCCACCCCATTAGCAAGACAGTCGGGGGCAGACGCTTGCACCCGGCCACTCCGTGGAGTATTTTCAATTCCCTTGGTGATAAGCTGTCTGTACTACCTGTAAGCTGTAACATGTACCATCATATTTTACAGGGCAGTGTCCGAAGACCTCCCGAGAAACAAAGGACTGAAGTTCCTTCAGGAGGCTCCAGTTGGTCATTTTGCCACTGTCGCGGCGGCAGTTCGGGGGTAAGTGCTTGTCCTTGCCAGATGGGCTCGGGGCGGGCGTCGCCCGGGGGTAGGAGCGATTGGGCGGGGTCAAGCTAACGTGACACCCGGGAACCCACTCGCGACAACGGCCGGCTCTTTAGGGGTCGGCCGGGTACGGGGGCAGAAGGCCAAGGCCTGGCTGACCCCCTGACCCCACTCTGGCTTGGACTAGCGCTTACTCCAGTATTATGATTGTTAATAAACAAAGCCGCGGCCTTTTATACCTCCAAACTGAGTCTGTCATTACTCGTCTGTTATATGTGGGTACCGGTTCGGAGGGGGAGGGGGTCCCTCGCAGCCTCCCTGGTCATGCAGGAGACAGAAAGGTAGATAGAGACACAGACAGAGAGCTACCAGAGAAGGTGTTACATGGGTGAGTGCTGAGTTATTACTGTGACTTTCTGATGCTAACATGACATTAGGTTCTGGGCTCTGCGTCCCACACATGATGAACACCATGACTGTATAAAACTGAGGGGTACATATATGTATATATATATAGCAACTGTAAATATTACTGTATGTTCATTTGCATGTCTTAGACAGGTCTGCAACCCTGTCTTTCCCCATTGTCACCCAGCATACAGCGCTTCCACTGCAGCAAGGGATTCTGGGAAATGACATGCAAATGAGCACTCAGTGCCACCTTTTGTCTCAAGCTCGTATTACACAAGCCAATCCTCAAGCCAATGCATGCTGTTTTAAACACAGCTTTTAGACAGAGGCTGGGATGAGATGCAAAGCCATTAAACCCACTCACAGACATTTTTTTTTTTTTTTTTACGGTTCACATATTAACAACCATTTAGTATCATTTTACAGAAAATAATAAACCGAAAACATCACTATACAATCCTTATATTGCCAAGACAAAAACCAACCCAAAGGCACAAAACCATTCTAAAAAGCCAAACAAAACAACACATTCCAAGGCATCATCTGTGCATCTACTACCAAACACACTCAATGCAAAAAAATATGGTTACTTCCCATTTCTACACGCGACTTTTCGTACTTTCCACAGGACATTTAACATTGCATCTAATTACTTCACGTGTCCCAGCAATTTCTCTAACGCCTCACGGATATGATACGTACTACATTGTATTCCTAATTTTCTTACTTCCTCTTTAGACACCTCTGCTTTTGGGAACTGTACTTTCAGCCATTCCGTTTTTGAAACATTTAACCCTAAGTCACCTGCCTCTTTATTTATATTATTTATCACCTCTTTTACATGCCACTCCCTCGCCTTCCTTTCTCTCTCGCTTTCATAACTTACTTTTGTTCTTCCACTAAGGCCTGCCTTTTCTCCTTTTCCACCTTTACTTTCCCTAATCTCTCCCCCTTCACCCCCACTCTGTTGGCCTGCCTTTCCATCACTTTCATTCCCACTTACTGCACTTACACTTCTCTGTATTTTAGTTCCCTCCACGCTTATCTGGCTTTGTGAGGACGAGCTATTGCCCTCACTTCTCTCCTTCTCTCTCACCTCTCCCCTAGCCTCTTTTATTTTAACCCACTGTACATGCTCCTTTTTTAATTCTTCATACTGCTCTTTTGTCAGCTGTTTTCTTTGGTACATCAGTTTTTCTAATCTTTCTATTATCTGTTCCTCACTACTCCCCCCATGCTGCTTCCGAAAAATACCAACCCAAAACAGAACATCTCCCACTGCGTCTTCAAAATGTTCCATCTTCACTTTTAGGGTTACTTTCCCTGATACTTTTACAACTTTACCCTCTACACCTTCCTCTCTAGGCTCCCCTTTACTCTGGCTATCCTTATCTTCCTTTGTTTCTATCCCTTGCAGATTTTTACGCTTTTGAGCTTTTTTCCCTCCTATTTCCATTTCCTCCTCCAAGACATCTTGGGGACCTTCCCTCCCCCTCTGTGCATCTTGAAACTCCATACTTTCTGCCCAGCTAGGTTCCACCACACTCAATGACCGTATTTCCCCCTCCCCCGCATCTTTCTGATGCACTGTTCCCGTCTCCTCCCCTCCCCCCACCTCCAGTTTCTGGGCCAATGAGTCCAGGAAGAAATCTTCCTCTTTTTTCTCCACGATATCACTTATAGAACCCGCCAAACCCTCTATTGGGCCACTTTCTACCCTTTCTTCTCTTCTTAAATCCTCCTCATACATTGCTGTTATAGCCGGATCAAGCCCTCCCTCTTGGGAACTCTCCATCTCAAAAATTCCCTGACCCTCAACTGTCTCTTCCTCTTCTTCTAGCACACTGTCCCCTTTAGCTGTCTGGGCATATGTCCTTTTAGTGCACTGCCGTGCCAAGTGTCCTTCCTCTCCGCAAAGATGGCATCTCTTAGGGACACCACAGTTGGCTGCAGTATGTCCCTCTTCCCCGCAATTACGGCACACAATTCCCGTTTTCGTGCAACCCTCCTTTGTATGTCCATAAGTGTGGCAATGCCTGCAATATAGAGGCTGTCCCGGGTAAAACAAAAATCCTCTGTCTCCTCTACTATTGAACATGGCCGGTGGGTGTGTAACTCCTCCCACACATGATGGATCCCGTCTGAACCGTACCCAGAAACGTCTCTTCCCGTTGAACATGCCATACGGATTTTTTAGTTCTTCACCTCCTCTAATCATTTCACAATACCGTTTCAAAAAACACACAATCTCCTCTTTCCTTGCATACGGAGTGTACATGTGAAGTACAAGTGGTCTCTCCTCCAGCATAAAACTTGGGATTACCTTTACATGCAAATGAACATACAGTAATATTTACAGTTGCTTTATGCTTTACTGTGGAGGGTTTTTGTCACTTTTTTACCCACCATAACCTTAATAGTAGTGGTGATTACCTAGTCTAGTCTCAAACCTGCTTTGCCATTAAGACCAACCCCACACTGATGAGACCCATTAAGGTCGAAACAGCTGTGTAGCTGAGCCTGTGTCCCCTTGGCCTTGAGTCATCGTCCCTTCGGGGACTAAAGACTCCTGCTGCTTTTGGGGGGGCACGCCATCTCGAGCTAAGAGGAGTGATCCTGAGCGAGCGGTTCTGAGCGAGCGGATGCGGAAGTGAGGGGCCGGCACCTTTGCCCTGGGACATCGCCTTTACTGGCTAAAGTCCCTTGCTGCTTTTGGGGTGCCGCACCTGAGCTTGAGAGAGCAGAGATGACGTCACAAGCTGGAATGCGCAATTCCATTCGGTTCCTGATCGAGGAGACCGAGAGAAGTCGAGTGAACCTGCTGTGGATAGTGGAGAAGGTGCTGAAGCAATTGATCGGTCTGGACACTGAGAGGATCTTCTGCCTTCAGGATTTCCCTGCACAGGGGATTTATGACCTGACCTGTCATCAAGAAGCGGATGTTTGGTGCACTTTTGAAAAGTGCAAGGAGAAGTCTGGTGACCCGATCTTACATGGCATCAAGGTAATTCCAAGTTTTATGCTGGAGGAGAGACCACTTGTACTTCACATGTACAATCCGTATGCAAGGAAAGAGGAGATTGTGACTTTTTTGAAACGGTACTGTGAAATGATCAGAGGAGGTGAAGAACTTAAAAACCCATATGGCATGTTCAACGGGAAAGGATGAAGTAGGGCTTACAAAGGAAGAGGTTTTGCACAATCAACTTGCGAGGGGATTTGGGCGGAGATATTGGGATGTGAAAGAGGCAAGGGACGGGTATGAAAAAAGTGTGATGTCTGGATTCCAGTTAGAGGAAAGTAAGAGAGGTTTGGAACGTATGGAGAAAGACTGCCCCACCTCCCAGTGTGTGTGACTGCCCCCCTCCCAGTGTGTGTGTGACTGCCCCCCCTCCCAGTGTGTGTGTGACTGCCCCCTCCCAGTGTGTGTGTGACTGCCCCCCCTCCCAGTGTGTGTGACTGCCCCCCTCCCAGTGTGTGTGTGACTGCCCCCCCCCCAGTGTGTGTGACTGCCTCCCCTCCCAGTGTGTGTGTGACTGCCCCCCCACCCAGTGTGGGTGTGTGACTGCCCCCCACCCAGTGTGGGTGTGTGTGTGTGACTGCCCCCTCCCAGTCTGTGTGTGTGTGACTGCCCCTCCCTCCCAGTGTGTGTGTGACTGCCCCCCTCCCAGTGTGTGTGTGACTACCCCCCTCCCAGTCTGTGTGTGTGTGACTGCCCCCCCTCCCAGTCTATGTGTGTGTGACTGCCCCCCCTCCCAGTCTGTGCGTGTGTGACTGCCCTCCCCCTCCCAGTCTGTGTGTGTGTGACTGCCCCTCTCCCAGTCTGTGTGTGTGTGACTGCCCCCCTCCCAGTGTATGTTTGACTGCCCCCCTCCCAGTCTGTGTGTATGTGTTAGAGGAGGTACCCGGGCGCTATCTCTGTAGAGCTAGGTCAGATAAGCTGAAATATAAAAAAGCGGAGTATGATACTGCCTGAGTGTGATTTTCAAGTGATGTCCTCCTGTGACTCGGAACCCCAGCAGGATCTATCCAGGACCCTTGTAAGCAATGAATACAGAAAGGATGGGGGAGCACAGTTGTGGGAAACAGGCAGTGTAATGGGTCTAGTAATATAAAAATAGAGCGGTTATACCCTGAGCCAACGTAATAGCTCAGGTGGCAGATGACCAATTGAAAGGGCGAATATACATAGATGTGAATATGTGGGTGAGAAGGTAAAAAATTGTAATATATAACTTACACGGCCTTGTGTAAGCTCAGTCTCATCAAGGTTTCTTTGGGGATCCCGTGCTCTTGCAATAATCCTTTTTCTCTCCGCGATGTGAGTTCTTCTTCTTGTTGTATGTCCTTATTGCTTCGTAGTTCAGTGTTTCCACTCCAGGAGGATTTCCTCTCATATAAACAAAAGAGAGGATATGGTTAAGGCATATGTATATAGAGGCGTCAATGTGGGGGAGGATAGGGTATTGATGAACCACTAAAATGAAATTGTATGATCTAACACTCACACGGGCCAATGTGAGTGTGGTCCTATCTTGGTGTCTTGTTCCTGCCCTTTTAGGGATATTACCCAATTGGTAGCAGGTGGTGATGAAGGAGTGGGGACAATGATAAAAGATATAATATCACAATACTCACACGGGCCAGTGTGAGTACACACTCCTAGCGGTTTCTTTATACTTCTATTCCTGGTGTGACTGACGCTGAAGATAGCTTGTAACATAAACAAATGACACTAGGGTCTGGAGGCTAAAAACTAATTTTAATAAGAACAAGAAAATAAAACAAAATAAAACAAAATAAAACAGAAACCAAAGGCTTCTGTGGGGAAATAAAAGCAAAGGGGGGCAGTGCGGTGTATAGTGGTAGGGGATCTCGCCTTCCGCGTCCGGATGGGGAGCTACAACTGCACCTCTGCCTCCTCTGTGGTGTGCTGTGAAGTGTCCCAGAAGAAAAAAAGAGCAACGCGTTTCGTCCGGAACTGGACTTCCTCAGGCTCTGTAGATAAGGACCGGCTGTTCCCCGTGTCTTTTATACATGGATCAGCCAATCCTGATCGCGGTGCGGTCTCATTACCGTTTCTCTGCTGCGACGGGACGTCGCCATCTTTAAAAGTTGCGCGCGCATCCCATCCTCTGTTGGATCGCGCGTGTATGAAATTTAGTCTTCTAATAAAGTTTTCAGCATTGAAAAGTAGCGTGTGCAACCTGGCATAGGCAATGTTGCCGTACATCCTTATAATGGCCTTTTTGGTGTCCATGATTGAGTCTCAATAAAGTTCCTTGATTTTGAAGGGCTAAAGGTGCGCGCGCAGTCTTATGCCTGCTGCGCGTTTTTTAAAGTCTCTAATGATTCCCTTGTTGTGACCGGGTGTGAATTCCGACCTAATAAAGGTTAATAACATGCAGAAATGGCATGGAAGATATTGATTATGCCTCCGAGGGCTGCAAGTTAAAGGTGTATTCATTTTTATGTGCCAAATAAAATTTAGAAGGATATTGATCATGCCTCCAAGGGCTGCAAGTTAAAAGTGTATTCATTTTTATGTGTCAAATAAAATTGCATATATGTAAAGAAATTTGTGTCTTCTATTATTGATAAAGATAAAAATGAAATGGTAAAATGTGTATTATACTGTATTGCTAGATTATTCCAATAAAAAGTGATGATAGAAATGGTCTAGTCTTGTGTTAATTTAAACATGATACAAATGAATAGTGTTGTCAGTGAAAAGGTAATTTAAAAACTTAATGGTTGTTAGTGAAGATAATTAAGGTGATAGATAAATAATGTTAAAGTGAAAATGTGAATATCATACTGACTTATTATCCTAAGAAGGTGAAAATAGCAATTGAATTTTAGTGCCCTATGTGTAGTCTAATGAAGTGTAATAACACTGCCAAAAAGGGCAGGTGAAGGTGATAATGTATTCAACAAATGATTTGTGAAAGATAACGTAAAATAATAAGTGTAAAGAATTTATAAATTAAAGTGTCTAAAAAATATATAGTGTCTTAAAGTTATAAGCGAATAATGAGTAAAAAATGATCTCTGTATGGAATTACAAATGCAATGAAATCAGAGATAAAGTGTACGAACCAAAAAAGTAATCCTAATAAGTGAACGTGAATAAACAAGTCCAATATTAGTGATGGAGAAAAATGCAGAGCCTTGGCAGGATGTATCTGTGGTTAGAAGAGAAGAAGCAGGTTAGTAATTGCCCTATGTTAAACATATATAATGTCCATGGGTAGAGTTGATGGGCCATAGTCTGGGGTATTAGGTGCTCACATGAATGACCCCAGATCTATATCAATGTTGAGTCCTCTGGGTGTTAGTGTCTTTAATTTGTATATCCAGAAGGTTTCTCGTTGGCATAGTTCACGCAACCTATCCCCACCTCTCCAGTTGACGTCAACCCTCTCTATTCCCTTATACGTCAGAAGGTTTGGGTTGCCCTCATGGAATTCGCTATAGTGCTTGGAAACACTGTGTGTCATTAGCCGCCTTTTAATGTTCCCCATGTGTTCCAGCACGCGGACTCGCAGGGGTCTTGAGGTGCGGCCCACGTACTGGAGTCCACATGGGCAAGACAATAGATAGACAATATGATCTGTGCGGCAGTTTAGATTTTGCTTGATCTTGAAAGTTTCTTTTGTTACATTAGACATGAATTCTATTTTATTGCCCTTTGCTGCTTGTTTGCATGCTTTGCAATTAAAGCAGCTGTGAAAGCCTTTAACTGGAGGTAACCAGGTTTGAATTTTAGGTTCCTCTTTTTTGAAGACACTAGGTGCTAATTGTGATTTAATGCACGGGGCCTTTCTAAATATGACTCTTGGGACATTGGGGATATTGTCTTTGAGAATGGGGTCTTGTTGTACCACATGCCAATGTCTTTTGATAATTTTTTTTTTGATAATTTTTTGAATTTTCATTGCGTCATTTTTATCTTTATCAATAATAGAAGACACAAATTTCTTTACATATATGCAATTTTATTTGACACATAAAAATGAATACACTTTTAACTTGCAGCCCTTGGAGGCATGATCAATATCCTTCTAAATTTTATTTGGCACATAAAAATGAATACACCTTTAACTTGCAGCCCTCGGAGGCATAATCAATATCTTCCATGCCATTTCTGCATGTTATTAACCTTTATTAGGTCGGAATTCACACCCGGTCACAACAAGGGAATCATTAGAGACTTTAAAAAACGCGCAGCAGGCATAAGACTGCGCGCGCACCTTTAGCCCTTCAAAATCAAGGAACTTTATTGAGACTCAATCATGGACACCAAAAAGGCCATTATAAGGATGTACGGCAACATTGCCTATGCCAGGTTGCACACGCTACTTTTCAATGCTGAAAACTTTATTAGAAGACTAAATTTCATACACGCGCGATCCAACAGAGGATGGGATGCGCGCGCAACTTTTAAAGATGGCGACTTCCCGTCGCAGCAGAGAAACGGTAATGAGACCGCACCGCGATCAGGATTGGCTGATCCATGTATAAAAGACACGGGGAACAGCCGGTCCTTATCTACAGAGCCTGAGGAAGTCCAGTTCCGGACGAAACGCGTTGCTCTATTTTTCTTCTGGGACACTTCACAGCACACCACAGAGGAGGCAGAGGTGCAGTTGTAGCTCCCCATCCGGACGCGGAAGGCGAGATCCCCTACCACTATACACCGCACTGCCCCCCTTTGCTTTTATTTCCCCACAGAAGCCTTTGGTTTCTGTTTTATTTTGTTTTATTTTGTTTTATTTTCTTGTTCTTATTAAAATTAGTTTTTAGCCTCCAGACCCTAGTGTCATTTGTTTATGTTACAAGCTATCTTCAGCGTCAGTCACACCAGGAATAGAAGTATAAAGAAACCGCTAGGAGTGTGTACTCACACTGGCCCGTGTGAGTATTGTGATATTATATCTTTTATCATTGTCCCCACTCCTTCATCACCACCTGCTACCAATTGGGTAATATCCCTAAAAGGGCAGGAACAAGACACCAAGATAGGACCACACTCACATTGGCCCGTGTGAGTGTTAGATCATACAATTTCATTTTAGTGGTTCATCAATACCCTATCCTCCCCCACATTGACGCCTCTATATACATATGCCTTAACCATATCCTCTCTTTTGTTTATATGAGAGGAAATCCTCCTGGAGTGGAAACACTGAACTACGAAGCAATAAGGACATACAACAAGAAGAAGAACTCACATCGCGGAGAGAAAAAGGATTATTGCAAGAGCACGGGATCCCCAAAGAAACCTTGATGAGACTGAGCTTACACAAGGCCGTGTAAGTTATATATTACAATTTTTTACCTTCTCACCCACATATTCACATCTATGTATATTCGCCCTTTCAATTGGTCATCTGCCACCTGAGCTATTACGTTGGCTCAGGGTATAACCGCTCTATTTTTATATTACTAGACCCATTACACTGCCTGTTTCCCACAACTGTGCTCCCCCATCCTTTCTGTATTCTGTGTGTATGTGTGACTGCCCCCTCCCAGTCTGTGTGTCTGTGTGTGTGTCTGTCTGCCCCCTGCCACTGTGTGATGCCCCTCTCCCAGTGTGTGTAAGTGCCCCCTCCAAGTCTGTGTGTGTGTGTGTCTGCCCCCTCCCATTCTCTGTGTGTGTGTGTGTCTGCCCCCCTCCCATTCTGTGTTTGTGTGTGACTGCCCCCCCTCAGTGTGTGTGTGACTGCCCCCTCCCAGTGTCTGTGTGTATCAGTGACAGAATGTATACAGACACCAACCCACTCACCCACTCACCCACGTGTCAGTCAGTCACCCACGTGTCAGTCAGTCACCCACCCATATGTCAGGCAGTCAGTCACCCACCCACCCACGTGTCAGGCAGTCTAACATGTCAGTCAGTCACCCACCCACGTGTCAGTCAGTCACCCACCCACGTGTCAGGCAGTCAGTCACCCACGTGTCAGGCAGTCAACCCAAGTGTCAGGCAGTCACCCACCCAAGTGTCAGGCAGTCTCCCACCCACCCCCCCAAGTTTCAGGCAGTCGTACTGAGCCACTAATTGAGCCAGCTGTGCTGAAGTAGGGATATCCTAAAAACCTGGCCTGTGTGCGGCCCTCGAGGACTGGAGTTGTGCAGGCCTGCCCTAGAGAAAGTGCAGCGCACCATGATCCAGAGAAGAGGCAGGTCTGGCAAAAATCTATCTTTATTAGAAAGTCATAAAAACAAGGGATGCAACCCCACCCCACTCTGCCACAGAACCAGGATGCTGACACCCACCTGATGACGTCAGAGCTACCATATGGCGCCCCCTAGTGACGTCAGACGTCTAGGTCTAAATCCCTGGCAATACAGCATAGAGCTGCCTTGGAGGACTGCAGCCACAGCCACACATGGGGGAGTGTTCAGTCTGGGGAGAGGTGTGGCTGAGGCTGCAGTCCTCCAAGACAGCTCTATGCTGTATTGCCAGGGATTTAGACGTCTGACGTCACTAGGGGGCGCCATGTGGTAGCTCTGACGTCATCAGGTGGGCGTCAGCATCCTGGTTATGTGGCAGAGCCGGGAGGGGTGAGTATCAGGGGGGGTGGTATATATTGTGACTGTTTTCTTGTGTTTGGTAGCCTTCACCTTGAGAAAGGCTGTATTTGACTGCCGAAACGTTGGACTTTATGGCATATTAAACCTCCTTTGAGTAAGACCGTGTGCCTGCTTCTTCTTCTTTGTCCGGCTACAGGAAGGGTCAGGAGACAGGGAGGACAGAGGCAGGAGAACCCCATCTGGCTCCGGCCTTGCCTGTCCCTACGAATACAAACATACAACCCCTCACTGAATAACATAGCCCTAACCCCATGTAATAATCCTGGGTGTAAACAAAATAATGGTTTTATGAATATTGTAATGGTTTATTAGGGACCTAGGAGGTGGCCAGTGGGGCTGTTATGTGTATTTGTGTTTATTGTGGGTAGCGGGGGTGGGTGAACCGGGTATTGGCCCCAAGGATGGGTGTTTAGGCCTACCGGGTGGGGGGGTAGTGGGAGGGGTTAACCCCTTCATTACCTTAGCGGTATTAACCACTAAGTTAAAGAAGAGGTTAAGTCATCCCCCAACCCCCTGGCAAGGCCTAAACACCCAGCCAGGGCCAAATACCACCTTCTCCCACCCCCGCTACCCACAATAAGCCTGGCACGGGTGTATAACCCCTTCATTGCCTTGGCGGTAATGAAGTTGCCTGTAAATGCATTTTTTATGCATGGGATTCATGCCGGGGGTCTCTGATGCTGATATTAATGGATATCAGCTCCGGGATACATGCATTTTATTTTCATCGCAGCTTCACCCCACCTTCTTGCCTACTTTTGTGGCTGGACAATTTGGAGAAGAAACAGCAATTTTAAAGTGGCGATCAGCCGCAATAAGCTGATCAGGGCTTATAGAATTGAGCGTGTTTGAAAAACTGGCAATCAGTGCCGAAAAGTGGCTTATCACCGCGCATCTGCAGATTTTATTTATTTATTTATTTTCCGGCAAAAAAAAAAACGCTCTAATCGCCAGCTTCTCTGGGCTTACTGAATCGCTGTAGGCGATTACTGCATGAGGGCCTTAGGGAGGATTTGTTCCTGTAAAGTACACCTAGTTTGGCATAGGATTTGGATGTCAGGGTATCAATGTGCAACCCAAATGTTAAATGGGAGTTGAACTATATGCCCAGATATTTCAAACCAGTAACAGGGGCTAGGATGGTATTAGAGCTGGTTTTTATCTGAAGCTCTGTCATTGGTAGCTTTAGCAATTTAGCTCTGGTCCCAAATACCATTGTTACAGTCTTGTCAGTGTTTAAAATCAGTTTGTTTTGGGAAATCCAGTTTCAAGTCTCAAAAAATCAGATTGAAGTATGTGTTCAAGGTCAGAGAGGCGAGGGCTGCGTGCATATAGGATAAGATCTAAGGCCTCTCACAATAACCCGTTAGGAATATAAATTCCTCATCTATCCGACATAAGTATAAAATATACTCTACCTAGACCCCTAATACAGAGTTACCCACCTTATACGGGAGCAGCTGCCAGACGAGTATACACTGGCGACACACTTTATTCGAGCTCGGCTAGTCCCACGAATTCGGGTATACCCGGGTGTATTGAGGTTTGTGACTGTTTTCTGCCCGAGTGCATTGGGTTATTTTCCAGACAGGGATTGAAGCATTTTATTCCCGCTGGCTGCAATACTGCACAGTATATATATATATGCTGCATTACAATTCATGAATTTATGCCATCTGGTAGACACGCGAAGCATTGCAGCCTATTAAATCCTAATCATTATCATTTAACAGATCAGCCGCCCGTCAGCCAGGCATGAACCCAGGCTGGGAAGGCAAACGGAACGGGGCTTGTCAGAGGTGAGGAGCGGCGCATTCCAGGTATCTGCCAGGTACATACTGGGTATTTGCTCGAATAAAGTGTGTCGGTGCAGTAGTAAATGTATCTTATTTCTTTTGCCACTGGAGGGCAGCGTGGAGTTACACGGAGTGGCGCCCGTAAGGACGACGTGCCAGTTAGGCGGAAGGAGAAGCGCACACACTTTTATGTGAAACGGATATATTTGGGGAGGGATTTTGTAGTCTGAGTGAGAAAATTGATATTTTGTCACAATGGAAAAATTAACCATTTAAATATGCACAGATTTTATCCCACTTTTGGAAATTAGGGATGTTGCCTAAAAGTTTGAGAATGCACAAAGTGCCACCCCTGGGCTTTAATGAAGCAGCATTTGTGGGATAAAGGGATCAGCATTCTGTATAAAGGTATTTTGGGCTCGATATAAATAATTGAAGCCAAAAACTAATATTAAGGGGCCTATGCAGAGAGCAGCGCGAACGGAAATTTCGGCGTTTTTTAGCGCTATATGGCTATAATAAGGTTGGAAATGGCGAGTTGAGTAAAAAGCGCCATTTTTTATTTTTTTTTAGTAGAACTCGCCGCACGGCTGGCGAGAACCAAAATCTCGCCAGTTTTGAAAAGGGCCGTATGCAGAAAGGTATGATCGCCATCTAGGGGCTGTTCGCGCCATTAAAATGGAGAGAAATTCTACAATTAGCTCCGCCAACAAAAGTTGGCAGGAAACTGGAGCTCACCGGCGAGAGTGAAAAGAAAAAAAAAAACCGCTCTTTTTTTCAAACATGTTTCACCAGCGCGCATCTCGCCGGTTGAAACTCTCCATAATCAAGCATGATTTTAAATGCAGTTTTCTGACCTTTCTGCATATGGAGATAAAATCACGCCATTACAGGTACAATTTATTACCAATTCCAATTATTTCCAGCGCTGCTCTCTGCAAAGGCCCCTAAGTAAATTGAGAATGGAAAAATATTCAGCACAAACGTACAGAATGTGATGTTCTGAGAGATCTTACAGATGTTATCAAATCCCACAATGAATGTATAGAAAATGTCTGTATAGAACGAGTCAAACAAGAATATGCCAATAAAACGTTTAATTGGGAGATACAGGGGCCACAATTCAGGTCAGTTAGCTGGAAGAAGGGAAGCCGGTCAGCCGGTAGAGCCGGTCAGCCGGTCAGCCAGAAGAGCAGGTCAGCCGGTCAGCCAGTAGAGCAGATCAGCCGGTCAGCCGGTAGACTCTGAGATCAGCATTACTTATATCTCCTAACCTTTGCCCCCTGCATGTAATGCGCAGAACAGCCTGCACTGCATATACTGTACATGAGATACTTAACCCTTTCTTTTCGCTCGACTCTAATCTGAATGATTTGCTAATTGGTTTGTAATTAGAGAGATATTTGTAGCAGAATCCCATGTATGTTCTTTTTACCTTTTTAGATACCGTTTTGTGTAATAAAAGATATGAGATCAGAGGGGCTCCCTGTTTGCACTCGTGTTTTGGCAGAAGTGTATATGTGACCCTATAAATCTCCCTCACACCCGGCTTGGCAGTGTGACACTAGTGCAGCGACCTGGGGAAGAATCACTGAGCTGTTAGCAATAGATACAACGGATAGAAAAGACACTACACATAGGTTGGATTAAAGAGAGTATTTTATTGAAATAATTAATCTCTTTGCTGGGAGGGGCCTGCAGCACATTGCAGAGCGATATAGTAACACGCAGAGCAATGCACTGCAGGCCCCTCCGGCAGCAAAGGAGTGAAGACCAATGCAGGGTGTATAAAGATCTCACTGATAATTCATGCACAAAGGGCTGTTTGTTGCTGTGATCCAGAGGAAGGCGAAACATAACCCCTGCTGTGCAATGGGGGAAAAAAATTCCTTCCTGACCCCATTAAATGGCGATCGGATGGTCCCTGGATCACTGCGCAGTGAGATCAGATGGAGCAGCACAGATCAGCGTTGTTATACACAGGGGCACACTCAGTATATAGAGATGCGGGTGATGGGGCCCTTGTGCCCCTGTGTATAACTCACCTGCTCCCCCATCCCCCTACATATCTATCCCATTCACCCCTTTTCCTCCCGCATACCTCGCAGGGCCGGCCGGCCGGCCATTAGGCGGTCGCCTAGCGCGCAAAGGTCCTAGGGGCGCATTAATAATCATTATTATTTTTTCCTCTTATTATTTCTAATTTATTTATCTTTTTTTAAAAATTATTATTCTTTTTTTTATCCAGTATTTTGGCGCCCTTTTATTTTTATTTTGCGTCGCGCTGGGGTGCGGTCGCACCCCCTGCAGCCCCGATAGCTACGCCACTGTTTATTTTATTATTTTATTTATCTTATTATTTTTTATACAACTGGGGCACAAATTTTAAGTTTCGCCTGGGGCGCATGAAACCCGTGCTCCGGCCCTGCTCCTTGTTCTCTCTCACCCTCTCACGCCCAATATCCCAATCTCCCTCTAGTACCTGCCCCTCCCGCAGCCTTCCTGATCTTATCTGCCTCTCCTGCGGTCAAACCAACTTCTCAGGGCCCCTAGAATACCCCTGGATCTACGCCCTGGCTCCTCTGCTACCTGCTCCCGGGGTCTGCTGCTCCGCCTAAAAAAGGTGAAGCAGCAGATCTGTCCGCACCTCTCGTATTCTGCTACCTGCTCCCGGGGTCTTCTCCTCCGCCTAAAAAAGGTGAAGCAGCAGATCCGTCCACACCTCTCGTATTCTCCTAGGCCATCGTCCACCACGTCGCCAGACTTGACATCCGCTTCGTCGTCTGCCTCATCGGCCGCCTTGTAGCCCACCTCTTCGCACCACTTGACGCCCGCTTTATCGTATGCCTCGTCGTCCGCCTCGTAGCCCGCCTCGTCGTCTGGTGGCACAAAGGGCACCACCTTCGTGCGTGTCCTGATCTGCAGGAGACATGAAGTGTTTGTAACCAGGGACAGTGATACTCTGTATCGCAAGAGCTCCTGTGCCACTTATACCCCCTCCCCAATACCACATTATACCGCCCTCCACAGGGCAAATACCCGTTATACCCACCTCCCCAAGCCCAGTACCCAGTTATACAACCCTCCCCAGGCTCAGTACCCAGTTATACAACCCTCCCAAGGCCCAGTACCCTGCTATACGCCCCTCCCCAGGCCCAGTACCCGTTATACCCACCTCACCAGGCCCAGAACTCGTTATACCCACCTCACCAGGCCCAGTACCCATTATATACCCTTCCCCAGAAGGTCATGTTTCTATTTATCAAAAATACATTGAGTTACCTCTGGTTTTCAAGCATGTCCTGGGGGAGTTATCACAGAGACACAGAAACGTCGCTGAGTTTGGTGAGTAACTCCCTTAAACTCTCAGCAGTTGAATTCCCCATTAGGCGCTTAATGCGTTAAAAACAAGCGTTGCTATTTCTTTGCATGAAGTTGCAGGTAATTGGAAGAGTTACACAGTGACGGCTATTTCATCACTCACCTTCTTCCATCGAATCGGTCTTAGCGGTAGTGATCTCAGTATTATTTCCTCCTTAACATCGGATATCCATATCCATTCTTCGCCTCTGATCTGTATGCAAGACAATGCTTTAAGACAGGGTTGCGCAACCTTTTTCCCCTGCTCCCCCCTCCACCCTCCCCACCTTGTCTCCGACGTTCTGATGTAACGACGTCATGTGATATCACGTTGCTATGGCAATGCCACATCATGTGACGCCACGTTGCTGTCTCCAGAAGCCGCCGGAGACAAGGAAAGGGAACTTACAGAGGCCTTGCGCGCGATTTCCGGCATTTAATTTAAATGCTGTGGGGAAGAGCGAGGGGCCACTGTAAGCGCCGAGCCCCTCCCCAAGAAAATGTCGCACCCCTCGATTTGCGCACCCCTGCTTTAAGAGATATTCTGGGACCCTCCAACTCCTCCATCGGACCCTTCCTCATATTGACTGACCTTGCAGTGCTCTGCACTGACTTGCACTGACCTGCTATGATGCCTCTCAAAATACCATGCTAACTCATTCTGAACATACATGTGTCCTTTCTACATGTTACTCAGCTTGTATGGGCCACAGACAGCTTTCCCGGGGTCCAGGACTAGTTGCCACCGGGGACACTCACCCATGGGTCGGCGACCTTGCGAGAACCCACCCCCCCAACCTGTTTTCTCTTGCATTGCCATAGACAACAACATTTCAGCCTGCTGGCCTTTCTCAGGTAAAGTGGCTAAACCCACTAAAGCCAATAAAGAAAGGCCAGCAGCCGAAACATTGTAGTCTGTGGCACAATAAATTATCTTTTTTTATTCAAATCCGTGTGCCCTTTTCCATCAATCATATTGTATCCATTGGACGAAATGCCGGTCTTCCCTGAGACTAAGGGGCACCGGTAAAAGTATGACTAATTGTTTTTTTTAGTGTGCAGCAAATCCCCATCATTTTTGCGTTCTCTTGCTCTGCCCCAATCTGACACAGCACCTTGCTCTCTCACTCCCCTCTTACACTCCCGCGTCACCCTTTCCTTCCCCAAAGGTTGTCATTTAATCAGATCTTACCCAAATTGTCTCCATCTCCCTTGGAAATGTTCTGTCTTTAAACTGTGCGGCTCCTCTTGATCCGGACTTTCTTAGCTGACCCCTTTAGGTTTCGGCTTCGAGGGTCTAAAAAATAAGCGACTCCGAAAAGATGTGAAATATGCCCACGGGTCCTAATGGGGCACTGAGGGGGAGACTTAAATACTAGTAAATATAATCTACTGTGCTAACAAATATAATCTATTAACTAACAAATATAACTTATTAAACTAAGAAATATAACTTATTAAACTAAGAAATATAATTTATTAAACTAAGAAATATAACTTATTAAACTAAGAAATATAATTTATTAAACTAAGAAATATAACTTATTAAACTAACAAATATATCTTATTAAACTAAGAAATATAATTTATTAAACTAAGAAATATAACTTATTAAACTAAGAAATATAACTTATTAAACTTACAAATATAATCTATTTAACTAAATAAATATCTATTAAACTAAATAAATATCTATTCAACTAAATAAATATAATCTACTTCAAAATAATACAATAAAAAGCTGGAGAAATGATACGTTAACCAAGCCACAGATGTGATGCCAATGAGCGTTGAACTCCTTGCAGATCCACCGTCAGCTGGTTGTGGCAGAAAGTGGTGACATGCAGTAGAACAGAGTGGTTGAGCTGTAACCACGGCAGTCAGGTCAGAAATCAACACAATATTTTTTGAAATTTAGAATGAGAATGTTCAGTATGTCACATTCTGGGCTCAGACACTGAGCCCTGTCACATGTTAGCAGCTTGTGATAATAGAAAGTATCCATATACTGGGATGTGATAAGAGACATTATAGTCATTTTATACTGGGTCCCATAACCTGCTTTATATGAAGTATCATTTTACACTAGTAGAGATGTTACATTTTGAAAAAATAGCGCTTCTGGCGACAATGTTCATTTTCTCTACAAATGATAAATGAAAAAGTTGGATAAAACGTTATATGTGTGTGTGCGCGCGCAATATATATATATATATATATATATATATATATATATATATATATATATGAGTGAAAAGAGAAAAAAGTAACCCGTATGGGAGCACTCAGGTATGCAGATTAACATATAGTATTTTATTTATTTGACACAGTGCAAAAAAGGATAAGTAAACAGTACATGATTAAAAACACTTAAAAAAGGCTAGGACCCCTGTCACGGGTACTACCCATAGACACAAGTGGGCAAAACTAGGGAATGACTCAAATTGTCAACCCTTAACATGAAAATGGATAGTGACTCAAGAAACACTTGGATAGGTCAGAATAAATCACAACAGCTTAATGGGTTCACAGGCACCTATACAAAGCTAAAGATAATACGTACTACACACCAATGAAGTGACTAGTCAAAATATAAATGACAATCTTAAACCATCATGAATCTGCTTGAGCATACAATTATGTAACCAATACCAACAGCACAAATAAATCACTTGAAGGAAAAAGGTGGCATGATGGGATGAAGTCACTAGATGTGTAGAGCAATGAAGTGTGTGAATAGCATGTATGGAAAATTACCTGATGAACACCTATTAGATAACCTTGTGTGTGTTGTCAGTATCCATAATGAAAAAATAGAGTGTCACAGTCCAAAGATTAGTTGCACCAGTGCTGGGTAGCATAGTTACGTGAACATCTGTCAGGGGTCCTGCCTAGCACCCCCACTCCGACGCACCCCCACTCCAAGTCTAAGTCTCTGGACGAAACGCGTCCATGCTATTCACACACTTCATTGCTCTACACATCTAGTGACTTCATCCCATCATGCCACCTTTTTCCTTCAAGTGATTTATTTGTGCTGTTGGTATTGGTTACATAATTGTATGCTCAAGCAGATTCATGATGGTTTAAGATTGTCATTTATATTTTGACTAGTCACTTCATTGGTGTGTAGTACGTATTATCTTTAGCTTTGTATAGGTGCCTGTGAACCCATTAACCTGTTGTGATTTATTCTGACCGATCCAAGTGTTTCTTGAGTCACTATCCATTTTCATGTTAAGGGTTGACAATTTGAGTCATTCCCTAGTTTTGCCCACTTGTGTCTATGGGTAGTACCCGTGACAGGGGTCCTAGCCTTTTTTAAGTGTTTTTAATCATGTACTGTTTACTTATCCTTTTTTGCACTGTGTCAAATAAATAAAATACTATATGTTAATCTGCATACCTGAGTGCTCCCATACGGGTTACTTTTTTCTCTTTTCACTCATACTATTTACAACCCGTGAGCACCGCCAATTCTTACTGATGTAAAGTTATTTATTGGCTTATGGTGGCATTAATATTGCAAAAGTAGATGCGAGGTTTTTTTCCCCACCTTCCCCCCCTTTTCCCCCCCGTTATTTGAACATATATATATATATATATATATATATATATATATATATATATATATATATATATATACTGTAAATATTCCTGTATTCTTTTCTTGGGGTTGAGGAGGAGCGCTGGATCTCGTGATATGTGAAAAAATATAAATATATATAGTGCAGATGGTAATTCACTGCTTTAAAAGATGTAAAACATAAGAAATGAACTCACAAAAAACGTATAAAATCACTGCATGTCAGAGACCCTTCTCTCTCTGACTGGAGCCCTTTATGTTACTGGAGTCTGTATCCTCTCAGTGAAGTGGATGATATGAAAATAAAGAAAACCACAAATAGTGCAAATAGTATGAACTATACAAATGTATTATGCACAGGTAATTAGGAAACTCACATTTTCCATAATAAAGTGGGTGGTGGAGAGAACCGCCGATAGAAGCAGGCTGCTGTTGGGTGCTTCACTTTCCCCTCACAGTGTAGTTCAATGCCTTACTGTTCTTACATCTTACTGATGTAAAGTTATTTATTGGTTTATGGTGGCATTAATATTGCAAAAGTAGATGCAGGGTTTTTTTCCCCACCTTCCCCCCCTTTTTTCCCCCGTTATTTGAATATATATATATATATATATATATATATCAAAACAAAACAGAAATAATAAAGGAGCGCCTAATGCAACAACCTGCCTAACTGTGAATAAGTAGCCAACTGACATCATTCTTAGTAGAATCAGACCAAATAAACAACTCACAATATGGTAGTGTTACTGGAAAACTAATGGGTCCATCCATAAAAAGATCTGCACTTGATAACCAGGATCTAGCCAATAACTCATTATTGGACATCACTATACATGAGGAAGGTTCAAATATATGTTTAGACTCCTATCTAACCCCAATTGATCTAGATCAGGATACTTCACTGAAATGTAAATCGTCACCATTTGTCCCTAAATCAACATACTTCCCTTATCAATCAAAGGGCAACTTCATTGAAACATTCTATACAGTAGTCCTGAGGGACTTAGAACAGTTGTGTCTTGATAATGTGGAACTGAAATACAACAACCTTACAAAAGAAGAAAATTTGGCATTGCAAAACATAAAAAGTAATGGTGATTTAATTGTTCGCCAAGCTGACAAGGGGGGGGCGATTGTCCTGCAGGATAGGGCAGACTACCTCTGTGAGGCCCATCGCCTCCTCCTTGATACAACATCGTATCAGACTCTTATTGAGGACCCTTTAGAGGGTTATCAGGTGGAGTTCCGAGATCTTCTCCGGGGCGCATTCACTGAAGGGATTATTTCAAAATTGGAACACAAATTTCTATACATTAAACACCCTAGAACCCCTATTTTCTATCACATTCCTAAATTGCACAAAGATATAGTTAAACCACCTGGGAGGCCTATTGTGTCGGGGATTGGCTCAATGACATCCAACGTGTCCCAATATGTGGATTATTATTTACAACCCCATGTCATCAAATTGCGTTCTTACATACGGGACACGTTGCATGTCATTGACTCCATCTCTGACATCAAGTGGAAGGATACCTATCACTGGGCTACATGTGATGTATCCTCACTTTACACCTGTATTGAGCACTTAAAAGGTATCGAGGCAATTAGTCACTTTTTAGAGTCAGATCCCGAGTTGCACTCTTCACACAGGCTTTTCCTATTAGCATGCATTAAATTTATGTTGAATCACAATTATTTTCTATTTGGAAACACGTATTATTTGCAAATCTGTGGAACGGCCATGGGGGCCAAATTTGCTCCCAGCTATGCTAACCTCTACATGGGACTGTGGGAGAGTACACATGTTTGGGGGAACGCTGCGCTGGGGGCGGGTTTGGTCTACTATGGCCGCTTCATAGATGATATCCTTATTATTTGGGATGGTGAGAGGGGGTCCCTGGAGGAGATTTTGGAAGCCTTTAATGATAACAATATGGGGTTAAAATTCACATATATTACACACCCAGATACCATAGTATTTTTGGATTTAGAACTATTTGTGGGTCCTCAAGATGTCATTCATACCAAAACACACTTTAAAACAGTGGCTGCGAACAGCTACCTACAATATGGTAGCAATCATTATAAAAAATGGTTAGACAATGTGCCAAAAAGTCAGTTCTACAGATTAAGACGCAACTGTTCAATGGACATAGACTTTTATACCCAGGGTACAGATCTTTCAATGAAGTTCCAGGAAAAAGGCTATGATATGGCAGTTGTTAACAAATCGTTTTCAGATGCCAGTTTACTGGATCGCGCGTCTTTATTGGAGAAATCCAAAAGTAAAACAATATCAAAAAATAAGGTTAACTCTACAGGTTCTGTACCTCAGTTTATTACACAGTTCAATCAGTCTGCCAAACAAATTAAGAAAATAATAAATGACCATTGGAACATCTTGGTTAGCGATCCAGAGATTGGTCACCTGTTGCCAACACATGCTCCTGTGATCTTCAGGAAAGCAAGGAGTATAAAAACAATAATTGCTCCGAGCAAATTAAAAACATCTAAGCTAGTCAACAATTGTAGAGTGGATGGATCTGTTCCCATTAGGGTTAAGGGAAACTTTGGATGCGGGAGAAGTAGATGCTTAACGTGCAAACATTTGATAAAAACCAATAAATTTAAATCTTATTCCAATGGGACATCACATGATATAGCAGAATATATCAACTGCCTTAGTGACTATGTGATCTATCTTATATCATGTGAGTGCGGTCTACAATATGTAGGCCGCACATCAAGAGCCCTAAGCACGAGGTTTTTAGAGCATCGAAGAAATATAATCAATGGGTGTCTAACACACAATCTCTCCCGCCACTATTGTAATGAACATTCGAAAGATCCTAGGTCCTTACGAGTTATGGGCATCGAGTTCATTCCCCCTACATTTATGGGTGGTGATCGTTTCAAAAGATTGTGTATGAGGGAGACCTATTGGATGTATATTCTAGATACTTTGCACCCAAGTGGACATAATGATCACATAGACATTAGCACCATAGTGTGATCACTCCAGGTGGGTGATCCTTCGGAGGTCTGGTTTGAGTGCTTCGGCACTCCCTCTGAACTATGGTGACATGTCAACTCTCTAAAATATTCATCCTTCACAGAATTTTTTGAGGCATTTATTGCATTGCATTCCATTATGGCTATATATATTCCCAATAATGCATTGTACTGCGGATGTGTCTGTTTGAGTCCAGAACAGGTCTCAACATATATGTTTACATTTTTATACATTTTACACGTCATTACCAATAGAGGTTATACATTCATTCATATCATTAACTTCACATTTATATTTCATTATTAAAATATTTGGATAATCACCTACACATACACATTATCCAATCACTTTAATATCTATTCTTTATATTAATATATTTTATCATTACAATTTTTCCATTTCACTTTATCAATACATCACAAACACATTATTATTTAACATCACATATATTATACACCATTTATACATAGTCACTTCATCACTTTATTGCTAGCCTTTCTGAGCATTCTTCTGTTCTTGCTTAAACCATCTTCTTTGCTCCACCTCTGACTCCAATTGCAATCAATCACAGATGGATCATTCAACAGGTATTATACCATGCCCTAAGACCTGATTTGTTTAATTTATGTAGCACATTGTTTGCTGAACATACTATAAAGGGGTTAATTGATGGTATTCAGTTTTGATAGTATTCTCCAATTCTTGGGATCTCTCAATTAAATCTTGTTCCAAATTGCCAATCATGTTTTGTGAATAGAATCACAACTAATTGTCATCTATTGTCATGAAGTATGGTTAACTCTATCCAACTAGTAAGTACTTGGTAATTCAATTAGTAGCCACACATCTATATGGCACTACATGTTGATTTAATACATTTATCAATTATCTCTATTGCACAAATAGGTAGTTTCAGTACAATATTCATTTTTTCTACCCATATATATTTGTTAACATCTTATGAGCTATAAAATTCTCCAATAGTACAGTGTGGTCCTTAGAACTTGTCCATTGTGATCAGTGTAGTATTAGTAATTGTACCAATGGACTAGTTTAAAGTGTTTTATTAATGTTGTAATTGATTAATTGTTTTTAATTATGTTTGCAAATGAACCTCACTATAAATACTGTGGGGATACAACCAATGGGTACCCCTGAAGAAGTCATCATCGATGACGAAACGCGTAGGGCGTGGCTAGAGCAGAGCAGACATTTGTCCCACTGAGAGCAGACTGAGAGGAACGCAGCTTGTGGGAGGCTCAGCAAAGCAGATCAGTGGACACATCGTTTGGCTTGATTGGTGGTGCAGCAGCTAGAGGCAGTCAGGAGAGGCCTCGGTTTCCTGGAGGGACTTCCGTTTTGTGCGGGACACCAGACCGGGTGAGCGTCACTTCCGGTAGAAGGAGACCGCGCACGAGAGGACACCATTACAGGCTCGAACGGCACCACTGGCTTATGAGGGCCAATCTCATAACTGCTTTCAAATAACGCTTTACTTGTGAGTGGGCATTTGTCTGGTTTTAAATGTTCCATAAAATTATTGTTAAACTTTAATGCACTAGGTGTGCGCCTGTTTTCTTTTCTTTTTTCTTTCATATATATATATATATATATATATATACTGTAAATATTCCTGTATATTCATTTGCATGTCTTAGACAGGTCTGCAACCCTGTCTTTCACCATTATCTTTAACCTTAATAGTCGTATATATATATATATATATACATATATATATATATATACATATATATATATATTTATATATATATATACATACACATATAGTATGTATATATATATATCATACTATGGGGCCTATGCAGAGAGCAGCGCTATTTCGAAATTCGCCATTTTTTGGAGAAAATCGCGCAGAAAGCAGCAGAAAATGGCGAGTTCCGAAAAACGTGCCAATTTTTCTTTTCTATTTGTAAAACTCGCCTCGCGGCTGGCGAGAACCTCAATCTCGCCAGTTTAAAAAATATCCGTATGCACAGAGGCGCGAACGGCATCTAGCGGCTGTTCGCGCCAATAAAAAGGCGCGATTGTCTCCGTTTTGCCTCGCCAAAAAAAACTGCCGCTCGCGGCCATTGCAAAGGGGAAAAAAAAGGTGCGAATTTGTTTTAACACATTTCTGAAGCGCGCATCTCGCCAATTTAAACTCGCCACACGCATCCATGTTAAACATAGCAGAATTCGCACTTTTCTGCATATGGAGATTAAAACTCTCCAAAAAAGCTACTTTTTAATAAATTCGCCAATTTTAAAATTCGCTGCTCTCTGCATAGGCCCCTAAATGTATATATATAGTCTAGAGAGAGATTATAATGGCAGTGAGAAATAGTGGCCAGAATTAATAACAGTGCAATTGTGTGTGTGTGTGTGTGTGTATATGTGTGTGTGTGTGTATATATATATATATATATATATATATATATATATATATATATATATATATAGTATAACCCAGAGGTGCGCAAAGTGGGGAGGGGGAGATTTTTCGGGGGGGGGGTGGCGCGGGCGGTTGCAGAGGCCCCGCGCACTTCCTCGAGGCATTAAAATTAAATGCCGGGGGATCACGTGAGGCCTCTGCAATGCTATTACTTACCTTGACTCTGCCGGCGTCACTCGTGTCCATGGCAACGCGGTGTTAAATTACGCCGCGGGGTCATGTGACGTCACCCTCGTCAAATGCCGCTGCAGGTCACGTAACGCCGCATCAAGGTAAGGGGGGGGGGGGGCGCGAGCACCAACAGAGGGAAGGCAGGGGGGCGAGCTGCAAAAGTTTGTGCTCCCCTGGTATAACCAATAAATAATATAGCTGATATAGCAATCTGGTTGTCGCTAGAGAGAGATTATAATGGCAGTGAGAAATAGTGGCCAGAATTAATAACAGTGCAATTACTAAAAAGTAGTTGTAATAAAATAATAATAAACACTATGCCTAAACACAATAAAAGTCCAGAAACCTAGCTCTAATAGCTATGTTATAACTCAATCATAAAAGGATCCAATTCGGGCGTCCTCTGGAGCCCGGGCAGCTCTCTTCAGAGAAACAACCACCTCCTCGATAGATATCTAAACAAAACAAAAAGAAGAGAAAGCGCCCGCTCCATGTGTAAATTTGGTTTAACAATTTCATTTCCTGGACAAGATAAAAATAACAAACTCACAAACGCCCGTTTGGTAAAAGCATTGTGTGAGACAGGCTCGGGCTCCGTGGTAATCCGGTGGTCAATCCGCAGTTCCAGACTTTGGACGATGACCGGGAAACTCGGTAGGCTGCGCCCCTCGCAGTGTGGTCCTCCGGCAATCTGTAGTATGCAGTTGTGATTCCACTCTGTAATTCCGGTGTCTCGTCTTGGTTGCGTACCAACTTCCCTTCCCGGCGTCAAGACGGATAGTGTGGCAATAACGAGAACAAAGTACCTACGCGTTTCTTCAGCACACGGCCGATTTCATCAGGGGATAATGCTACAACTCACTCGTAATGGTTTTATAGTCCTACAGTCCAATTGGTAATGGCATAATAGATCACATGTGTTACTGATTTTAGATAATACAGTAATAGATTCTTGTATGACACACACACACACACATATATATATATATATATATACACACACACATACATCTATTTACACACACACACACACATACATACATACATATAAAACGGTCTTCTTCGGAGAGAAGAAGATATATATATGTATATATATATATATATATATATATACATATATATATGTGTGTGTATATGTGTATATATATATTTACACACACATATACACACACATAATGTTATAGGTTAGCGGTGCGTGAACTGGGGGGCGGGAGATTTGTCTGGGGGTGCGCGGGCGGGTGCATAGGTCCCGCGCTCCTCCCCAAGGCATTTAAATGAAATGCCGGGGATCACGTGAGGCCTCTGCAACAGTAACACTGACCGGGATTCAGACACGTCTCCATGGCAACGTGGCATCAAATGACACCGCGGTCATGTGACGTCACTCGACCCCGGAGTGTGCTGGCAGGTAGGAGAGGGGGCGCAAGACCGGGGGAGGCCAGGCAGGGGGACGCAGCTTCAGAAGTTTGCGCTCCCCTGTTATAGATTACCATGCCAACAAATTGTAATAGTGCTACAGGGATCAATAAATATTACATTTAATACTTAATTATTGTGATGTTTCTAATCTACTGTGTGTTACAAATAACATTAATATCTTACAACTGAATACATTGCAATAATGTGATACCTATTTATTTGTGATTTAAAGTGTGTTACATAGTGATAAATTATCTAATAAATAAATCTTAAACTAATCCCACACAGTGACTACTTAATTCTGTGAATAAATGTGTTTTTAATGTCATTACTATGAAGGAGATGAAGATATAGTGTATATATAAATTCCTACCTGCAAACGCCGTCTTAGCCTGTCAGAATACGCGCAGAGTGACCTGTCGTGACACGTCAGGTCACTCTGTAACCGAACCCGGATCTGTGACGCATATGTACTGAGGTGGGGTTGGATCCCCCACGGTTATTTCTTGTTTTATTAATAAATAATTTACTATATTTTAATCTCTGGTGCGCATTGTGTGCATTTTTCTTCTTGCCTGCACAGTGCTTCAGATGCTGCATCTGAAAAAATGCCGGTGGATCGGGATGTGAGGTAGGGAAGTGACGTCCGCGCCGGAACGTTATTGCCACGCCTCCAAATATTCATTGCCACACCCCCAAATCGCGCCGAAGCATACCCTGCAAAGCCATAAAAAAGCTCAGACTTCAGCAAGTGTATTGCAGCGTGTGCGCCTTCCCTCCGTCTGAAATACTATAGACGCAGCCTTATCGACGCTTACTAAATAGGCCCGTGTCTCTCTCTCTCTCTGTGTCTCTCTGTGTCTCTGTCTCTCTCTCTGTGTGTCTCTGTCTCTCTCTGTGTGTCTCTGTCTCTCTCTGTCTGTCTCTCTGTCTCTCTCTGTGTGTCTCTCTGTGTCTCTCTCTCTCTCTCTCTGTGTCTCTGTCTCTCTCTGTGTGTCTCTGTCTCTCTCTGTGTGTCTCTGTCTCTCTCTGTGTGTCTCTGTGTCTCTGTGTGTGTCTCTGTGTCTCTGTCTCTCTCTGTGTCTCTGTGTCTCTGTGTGTCTCTGTTTCTCTCTGTGTGTCTCTGTATCTCTGTCTCTCTCTGTGTCTCTGTGTGTGTCTCTGTGTCTCTCAAATCAAATCAGCTTGATTGGCATGTCAAAAGAACATTTCAGTATTGCCAAAGCATGAGTAATAGGGGGTGTGGGACAATGATTACACGAATACTAGGGGGTACGGTATAATGGTTATACAGTACATTACTTTTGTCTCTCTCTCTCTGGGCCTCATGCAGAGAGCATCGTTATTTCAAAATTCGCCATTTTTTGTACAATTTCGCGCAGAAACCGGCAGAAAATGGCGAGTTACGAAAAACGCGCCATTTTGTTTTTTCTATTGCTAAAACTCGCCTCGCGGCTGGCGAGAACCTCCGTCTCGCCATTTTTAAAACTCTCCGAATGCAGAGAGGTACGAACGGCATGTAGCGGCTGTTCGCGCCAGGGAAATGGCGCGATTTTCTCATTTTTGCCGCGCCAGGAAAAGTTGGCAATAAAATGGCGCTCGCCGCCTATAGCAAAGGGGGGAAAAAAGCCGCGATTTTTTTTTTACACATTTCTGAAGCGCGCATCTTTCCCATTCAAACTCGCCACACGCATCCATGTTAAACATAGCAGAATTCGCACTTTTCTGCATATGGAGAATAAAACTCTCCAAAAAAGCTACTTTTTATGAAATTCGCCAATTTGAAAATTCTATGCTCTCTGCATGAGGCCCTCTGTGTCTGTCTCTCTCTCATTCTCTGTGTTTCTCTCATTCTCTGTGTCTCTCTCATTCTCTGTGTCTCTCTCATTGTCTGTCTCTCTCTCATTCTCTGTCTCTCTCTCATTCTCTGTCTCTCTCTCATTCTCTGTCTCTCTCTCTCATCCCTGTATGATAGGTATGTTCCAACTCTATTTTTTGCTCTTCTTTTCCGTTTGAGAGGAGGGAGTCCCTCACCTCTTCAGCCACACACCAGGAACGCTGGATTGCTTTCAGACGCTCGGAGAGGCGGATACAGTCGTGGATTGCAGGCACTGATTTATCTGGTAAGTACCGCAAACATGCTTGAACAAGGGCCGTAGACATTTTATTTGATGGTTTAGATTACCATTGTCTGTGGTTGTTAGTTATTGGTATTAGAGTTTTTTGATGTTGTTACGAATCAAGTACATTTTGAAGTAGTAATCCCCTCCGAACTGGGCATTCCTGGCCAATAATGCCCTGGCTGTAAGAGTTGAAGGGCCCAAGCAAAGCCCCCACCTCTATACACACTAACACTGCAGGGGCATCAAAGTGTCTCATTGTCATGGCAACGGGGGGTGTCACGTGATGTAATTTGTTTAATAAATTATTTTTTAAGGTGTCCCGGTTTTTCATTTTCGAAATCTGGTCACCCTATGTATTTATGCTGCATTCAGTGTTGTAATGTGCTGTAATTGGGTTACATGGCGTACATAGTGTATATACCGCATTCAGGGTAAGTGCTGTATGTGGATTATAAAGTGTATATATGCTTCATTCAGGGTTATAAAGTCGTTTATAGAGTATATACTGCATTCACGGTTACGTGCGGCATGTGGAGTATAAGGTGTATATATGCTGCATTCAGTGTTATAATGTGCTTTAAGTGGGTTACATGGCGGGAATAGTGGATTTACTGCATTCAAGGTTACGCGCCGTATTGGATTATAACGGGAATATATGCTACAGTCAGGGTTATAATGTGCGGTATTTGGGTTACAGGGGTGTATACGGTACCGCAGTGGTGGTGGCGTGCTGTATTTGGATTATATGGTATACACTGCGATCATGGTTACGTGCTGGGTTCTGAATATAATGTTTATAGACCACATGCGCGGTTACATGACGGGTTTGGATTATATGGTGTATATACTTATCCCCCCTCATCCACTGATGAAGTGACCACATTGCGTCACGAAACGCGTATGGAGAGGGAGGAGCTAGAACTGACACGGTCTTCAGAAGCAGGAGCATAGCGATCAGGAGAGACGCCAGAGTGTGACATCAGAGTGTGACATCACGAGGCGTAGCGCGGGCTGACGGCAGTTACCCAGAGAGGTGAGCAGAGCACATTCTGCAGTGCTGGCCACCTCAAGCTGAGATAGAGGAAGCTATAGCAAATAGAGGGGGCGAATCTCGCAGAGTAACTACTGAGAGTTAGACGCCACTTCAGGGTTTGCAAACAACAATAGCGCCATCCTCCCAGAAGCCTGCCTACCTGATTGTATCAAGCTGCGGACAGCACGTTGTCAGCTGTTTTTACACAGCCTGGTTTATGTGAGTAAGCCCTTGGCTGTTTTTTATTTTTATTGTAATAAATTTTTATCAATCTGCACCATCATCTTCCATGTTATTTCCTTTCTGGGAACACATGGGAACTATGACCAAGTGGTAATGCTGTGAACAGACAGAAAACCTGGAGGATAGACATACAACACGTGGCATTCGTGATATCTGGAAGAGAAGAGGTTAAAAGCACAGATTGTCTCAAAG
This sequence comes from Ascaphus truei, assembly GCF_040206685.1. Lineage (NCBI taxonomy): Eukaryota > Metazoa > Chordata > Amphibia > Anura > Ascaphidae > Ascaphus > Ascaphus truei. Next base: position 12,047 of record NW_027457135.1, on the reverse strand, counting down.
GAACAATAACACAGCAAGTCTGTAAGTTCATTACTTTAATCTGTTGTGGAGTTATTTATGGATTCTTGTGGCTGCGCAATGGTCTTTTCCTTTTTGTCCATTACATACTAGGAGGAGTTCGGAACCAGCAGCCAGCAATTGGATCACCATCGCTCCATCAGCTGGAATATTGAAAAGAACTTTCCATATCTATATGGACTAATCATTGGACTGGGGTATTGTTGTAGCCTGAAGCGCCGGGTCATTACATTTTTTGTACAAAAGATAGGGCGATTGAAGTCTAACAGATACCGGTCCTATATCAGGCCCGCATTATCTGGTATTTAGCGTGCTTGGATAAACCCCCTCATCCTCTTTATGCCTTCACAGACGCCGCACCCACTTGGATAATCGGAGACTCGCTTATACACTGGGCAGAGAAGCGGGCCGTCAAACGCCCATGCGGGGCTAACCTCGGGTTGCGAACGGAGGAGGCAAATGTGGTATGGGGGGGAGGTAGGGGGCTGCGGTGGGCTCAGTTGCTCCCGCGGCTAATGGTGATGGGCAGGGATAGGAGGGCGCCGCAGATCTTGCTCCTCCACGTCGGGGGCAACGACCTGGCCGCTCGACGCTACTTCGAGCTGGTTAATTCAATAAAACACGACCTAGCCCTCATGCTCGCCCGTTGGCCAGAAGTACAGATCGTTTGGTCGGACATATTGTGCAGGAGAGTGTGGAGGGGCGCAAGGGCACCGGGCGCCATCGACTGAGCGCGGGTCAAACTGAACAAGATGGTGGGGAAGTTTGTGACGCAGTGTGGGGGATGGCAGATCACCCATCCCGAGTTCGACAACAAGTCAACTGGCCTGTTCCCGGCCGACGGCACACACTTATCCGAGATAGGGGCGGACTTGTTCAATAACGAATTGCAGGAGGGGCTGGAGAGGGTCCTTGCGGGGTTGGCGGCACGGTCTAATTTAAGGAGGTTTAAATAGAGCTGTGAGTGGCGGCAGTTCGGGGGTAAGTGCTTGTCCTTGCCAGATGGGCTCGGGGCGGGCGTCGCCCGGGGGTAGGAGCGATTGGGCGGGGTCAAGCTAACGTGACACCCGGGAACCCACTCGCGACAACGGCCGGCTCTTTAGGGGTCGGCCGGGTACGGGGGTGGCAGGCCAAGGCCTGGCTGACCCTCTGACCCCACTCTGGCTTGGACTAGCGCTTACTCCAGTATTATGATTGTTAATAAACAAAGCCGCAGCCTTTTATACCTCCAAACTGAGTCTGTCATTACTTGTCTGTTATATGTGGGTACCGTTTCCAAGTGGGAGGGGGTCCCTCGCAGCCTCCCTGGTCAAGCAATCCCTCCAGCCAATTAGGCGAGGGAAGCCCATGACCAGGGGGCAAGCCCCCCTCCCCCCTCACCTCGCTGGGATCTCTGGGCCGCCGTCGCGGCCCCCCCTGGGGGGGGGAGGGGACAGGCCTAGGGCAGTACAAAAGAGACAGCCGGGAGCTGAATCTTCCATTCTGCTCCCGGTCTGCTGCGAAGTATCCAACCCACCCACCCCATTAGCAAGACAGTCGGGGGCAGACGCTTGCCCCCGGCCACTCCGTGGAGTATTTACAATTCCCTTGGTGATAAGCTGTCTGCACTACCTGTAAGCTGTAACATGTACCATCATATTTTACAGGGCAGTGTCCGAAGATCTCCCGAGAAACAAAGGACTGAAGTTCCTTCAGGAGGCTCCAGTTGGTCATTTTACCACTGTCGCGGCGGCAGTTCGGGGGTAAGTGCTTGTCCTTGCCAGATGGGCTCGGGGCGGGCGTCGCCCGGGGGTAGGAGCGATTGGGCGGGGTCAAGCTAACGTGACACCCGGGAACCCACTCGCGACAACGGCCGGCTCTTTAGGGGTCGGCCGGGTACGGGGGCAGAAGGCCAAGGCCTGGCTGACCCTCTGACCCCACTCTGGCTTGGACTAGCGCTTACTCCAGTATTATGATTGTTAATAAACAAAGCCGCGGCCTTTTATACCTCCAAACTGAGTCTGTCATTACTCGTCTGTTATATGTGGGTACCGGTTCCAAGTGGGAGGGGGAGGGGGTCCCTCGCAGCCTCCCTGGTCATGCAGGAGACAGAAAGGTAGATAGAGACACAGACAGAGAGCTACCAGAGAAGGTGTTACATGGGTGAGTGCTGAGTTATTACTGTGACTCTCTGATGCTAACATGACATTAGGTTCTGGGCTCTGCGTCCCACACATGATGAACACCATGACTGTATAAAACTGAGGGGTACATACATATGTATATATATATAGCAACTGTAAATATTACTGTATGTTCATTTGCATGTCTTAGACAGGTCTGCAACCCTGTCTTTCCCCATTATCACCCAGCATACAGCGCTTCCACTGCAGCAAGGGATTCTGGGAAATGACATGCAAATGAGCACTCAGTGCCACCTTTTGTCTCAAGCTCGTATTACACAAGCCAATCCTCAAGCCAATGCATGCTGTTTTAAACACAGCTTTTAGACAGAGGCTGGGATGAGATGCAAAGCCATTAAACCCACTCACAGACATTTTTTTTTTTTTTTTTACGGTTCACATATTAACAACCATTTAGTATCATTTTACAGAAAATAATAAACCGAAAACATCACTATACAATCCTTATATTGCCAAGACAAAAACCAACCCAAAGGCACAAAACCATTCTAAAAAGCCAAACAAAACAACACATTCCAAGGCATCATCTGTGCATCTACTACCAAACACACTCAATACAAAAAAATATGGTTACTTCCCATTTCTACAAGCGACTTTTCGTACTTTCCACAGGACATTTAACATTGCATCTAATTACTTCACGTGTCCCAGCAATTTCTCTAACGCCTCACGGATATGATACGTACTACATTGTATTCCTAATTTTCTTACTTCCTCTTTAGACACCTCTGCTTTTGGGAACTGTACTTTCAGCCATTCCGTTTTTGAAACATTTAACCCTAAGTCACCTGCCTCTTTATTTATATTATTTATCACCTCTTTTACATGCCACTCCCTCGCCTTCCTTTCTCTCTCGCTTTCATAACTTACTTTTGTTCTTCCACTAAGGCCTGCCTTTTCTCCTTTTCCACCTTTACTTTCCCTAATCTCTCCCCCTTCACCCCCACTCTGTTGGCCTGCCTTTCCATCACTTTCATTCCCACTTACTGCACTTACACTTCTCTGTATTTTAGTTCCCTCCACGCTTATCTGGCTTTGTGAGGACGAGCTATTGCCCTCACTTCTCTCCTTCTCTCTCACCTCTCCCCTAGCCTCTTTTATTTTAACCCACTGTACATGCTCCTTTTTTAATTCTTCATACTGCTCTTTTGTCAGCTGTTTTCTTTGGTACATCAGTTTTTCTAATCTTTCTATTATCTGTTCCTCACTACTCCCCCCATGCTGCTTCCGAAAAATACCAACCCAAAACAGAACATCTCCCACTGCGTCTTCAAAATGTTCCATCTTCTCTTTTAGGGTTACTTTCCCTGATACTTTTACAACTTTACCCTCTACACCTTCCTCTCTAGGCTCCCCTTTACTCTGGCTATCCTTATCTTCCTTTGTTTCTATCCCTTGCAGATTTTTACGCTTTTGAGCTTTTTTCCCTCCTATTTCCATTTCCTCCTCCAAGACATCTTGGGGACCTTCCCTCCCCCTCTGTGCATCTTGAAACTCCATACTTTCTGCCCAGCTAGGTTCCACCACACTCAATGACCGTATTTCCCCCTCCCCCGCATCTTTCTGATGCACTGTTCCCGTCTCCTCCCCTCCCCCCACCTCCAGTTTCTGGGCCAAGGAGTCCAGGAAGAAATCTTCCTCTTTTTTCTCCACGATATCACTTATAGAACCCGCCAAACCCTCTATTGGGCCACTTTCTACCCTTTCTTCTCTTCTTAAATCCTCCTCATACATTGCTGTTATAGCCGGATCAAGCCCTCCCTCTTGGGAACTCTCCATCTCAAAAATTCCCTGACCCTCAACTGTCTCTTCCTCTTCTTCTAGCACACTGTCCCCTTTAGCTGTCTGGGCATATGTCCTTTTAGTGCACTGCCGTGCCAAGTGTCCTTCCTCTCCGCAAAGATGGCATCTCTTAGGGACACCACAGTTGGCTGCAGTATGTCCCTCTTCCCCGCAATTACGGCACACAATTCCCGTTTTCGTGCAACCCTCCTTTGTATGTCCATAAGTGTGGCAATGCCTGCAATATAGAGGCTGTCCCGAGTAAAACAAAAATCCTCTGTCTCCTCTACTATTGAACATGGCCGGTGGGTGTGTAACTCCTCCCACACATGATGGATCCCGTCTGAACCGTACCCAGAAATGTCTCTTCCCGTTGAACATGCCATACGGATTTTTTAGTTCTTCACCTCCTCTAATCATTTCACAATACCGTTTAAAAAAACACACAATCTCCTCTTTCCTTGCATACGGAGTGTACATGTGAAGTACAAGTGGTCTCTCCTCCAGCATAAAACTTGGGATTACCTTTACATGCAAATGAACATACAGTAATATTTACAGTTGCTTTATGCTTTACTGTGGAGGGTTTTTGTCACTTTTTTACCCACCATAACCTTAATAGTAGTGGTGATTACCTAGTCTAGTCTCAAACCTGCTTTGCCATTAAGACCAACCCCACACTGATGAGACCCATTAAGGTCGAAACAGCTGTGTAGCTGAGCCTGTGTCCCCTTGGCCTTGAGTCATCGTCCCTTCGGGGACTAAAGACTCCTGCTGCTTTTGGGGGGGCACGCCATCTCGAGCTAAGAGGAGTGATCCTGAGCGAGCGGTTCTGAGCGAGCGGATGCGGAAGTGAGGGGCCGGCACCTTTGCCCTGGGACATCGCCTTTACTGGCTAAAGTCCCTTGCTGCTTTTGGGGTGCCGCACCTGAGCTTGAGAGAGCAGAGATGACGTCACAAGCTGGAATGCGCAATTCCATTCGGTTCCTGATCGAGGAGACCGAGAGAAGTCGAGTGAACCTGCTGTGGATAGTGGAGAAGGTGCTGAAGCAATTGATCGGTCTGGACACTGAGAGGATCTTCTGCCTTCAGGATTTCCCTGCACAGGGGATTTATGACCTGACCTGTCATCAAGAAGCGGATGTTTGGTGCACTTTTGAAAAGTGCAAGGAGAAGTCTGGTGACCCGATCTTACACGGCATCAAGGTAATTCCAAGTTTTATGCTGGAGGAGAGACCACTTGTAATTCACATGTACAATCCGTATGCAAGGAAAGAGGAGATTGTGACTTTTTTGAAACGGTATTGTGAAATGATCAGAGGAGGTGAAGAACTTAAAAACCCATATGGCATGTACAACAGGAAGAGACGTTTCTGGGTACGGTTCAGACGGGATCCATCATGTGTGGGAGGAGTTACACACCCACCGGCCATGTTCAATATCAGAGGAGACAGAGGATTTTTGTTTTACTCGGGACAGCCTCTATATTGCAGGCATTGCCACACTTATGGACATACAAAGGAGGGAGGGTTGCAGGAAAACGGGAATTGTGTGCCGTAATTGTGGGGAAGAGGGACATACTGCAGCCAACTGTGGAGTCCCTAAGAGATGCCATCTTTGCGGAGAGGAAGGACACTTGGCATGGCAGTGCACTAAAAGGACATATGCCCAGGCAGCAAAAGGGGGCATTGTGCTAGAAGAAGAGGAAGAGACAGTTGAGGGTCTGGGAATTTGTGAGATGGAGAGTTCCCAAGAGGGAGGGCTTGATCCGGCTATAACAGCAATGTATGAGGAGGATTTAAGAAGAGAAGAAATGCTAGCAAGTGGCCCAATAGAGGGGGAGGTGGAAGTGGAAATAATGGACACGAGCGGACCCAAGAAAGGGGCGCAAAAACGAAGTTTACAAAGTGACAATGATGTTTGTACAGTTGATGGGGAGGGGAAGAGTGAGCTACGGCAAGATAAGGTGACGAAGTCAAAGTTTTGTGCGCTGGATTTGTCCAGTATTGACGGGAGTGGGGAAGAGGAACAGACCGTAAGTAAAGGAAAAGAGGAAAATAAGAAGTTAGATAGGGAAGCGCAAGAAACTGAGGAGAAGGCAGGCCCTGGTGGTGCGAGTGGAAAAGGTAAAGAGGGAAAGAGTAAGTGTAAAGGGTTTGTTGTTAGTGGAAGCAAAAACGAGTCTTCGCAAGGGATAGAAACAAAGGATCATAAGGATTGCCAGAGTAAAGTGGAGCCTAGAGAGAAGGGTGTAGAGGGTAAAGTTAAAAAAGTATCAGGGAAGGTAACCCTAAAAGAGAAAATGGAACAATTTGAGAACGCAGTGGGAGATGTTCTGTTTTGGGTGGGTATTTTCCGGAAGCAGCATGGGGGTAGTAGTGATGAACAGATAATAGAAAGATTGGAAAAAATGATGTACCAAAGAAAACATCTGACAAAAGAGCAATATGAAGAATTAAAAAAGGAGCATGTACAATGGGTTAAAATAAAAGAGGCTAGGGGAGAGGTGAGGAAGAAAGAGAGTAGCGAGAGCAACAGCTCGTCCTCACAAAAAAGTCAGATAAGCGTGGAGGGAACTAAAATACAGAGAAGTGTAAGTGGAGTAAGTGGGAACGAAAGTGAAGAAAAGGCAGGCAAAAAAGGGATTGTACAGGCAAAAGAGGCAAATTCTGCGGGAGATAGTAAGGGGAGGAGCACCCAGGGAAAGGATGAAGTAGGGCTTACAAAGGAAGAGGTTTTGCACAATCAACTTGCGAGGGGATTTGGGCGGAGATATTGGGATGTGAAAGAGGCAAGGGACGGGTATGAAAAAAGTGTGATGTCTGGATTCCAGTTAGAGGAAAGTAAGAGAGGTTTGGAACGTATGGAGAAAGAATTAAAACAGATGATCGCATCACTTGAGAATAGAGAAAGGGTTTTTGTTTTTAAATGAAAGAATCTTGAAGTATATGGTTCTTATCTTTGTATGATGTTTTGGTTATAGGGTTTTTTCGTAAAGTTATGGTTTTTTTTTCCCTTCTGAAAAGTTTATCTTTGTGTTTGTATATATCTGAAGGATGAAGGAAGAAAATGTAAATATATTATGTTTTGGTGTCTTTCTAATGTTGGGTGACTGTTGTCACTATGGTGTGTTTTTTTGGTTTCCAAAAAAGTCTGTAAACTTAAAAAAGTTGTTGAATAAAAAAGTAAAAAAAAAAAAAAAAAAGTTGAAACATGTCTGTGAGTGGGTTTAATGGCTTTGCATCTCATCCCAGCCTCTGTCTAAAAGCTGTGTTTAAAACAGTGTGCATTGGCTTGAGGATTGGCTTGTGTAATACGAGCTTGAGACAAAAGGTGGCACTGAGTGTTCATTTGCATGTCATTTCCCAGAATCCCTTGCTGCAGTGGAAGCGCTGTATGCTGGGTGACAATGGGGAAAGACAGGGTTGCAGACCTGTCTAAGACATGCAAATGAACATACAGTAATATTTACAGTTGCTTTATGCTTTACTGTGGAGGGTTTTTGTCACTTTTTTACCCACCATAACCTTAATAGTGTGTATAGATATAGATATAGATATCTATATATATATATCTTATACTATATTAGTGAAAGCACTGTATGTTTGCCTGCCTGGATGTCCGGTGTCCCTAGGGGCAATCTCATTGGTCCCTAGGCCCGGCCGCCCCCGCACACCTCTCATTGGCCTCACACACTCACACCACCCCCTTGGCCCACCCCCCACACCTCTCATTGGCCTGAGGCGGAGTGACGGGCCAAAGGTCCAAAAAAAATCCACACACACACACACACACACACACACCTCCCCGCTCCAAATCACCTCTCCCCCCTCCCCGCTCCAAATCACCTCTCCCCCTCCCCAGCGGCATCACCTCTCCCCCTCCCCAGCGGCATCACCTCTCCCCCTCCCCAGCGGCATCACCTCTCCCCCTCCCCAGCGGCATCACCTCTCCCCCTCCCCGCTCCAAATCACCTCCCCCCTCCCCAGCGGCATCACCTCTCCCCCTCTCCAGTGGCATGACCTCTCCCCCTCCCCGCTCCAAATCACCTCCCCCCTCCCCGCTCCAAATCACCTCTCCCCCCTCCCCGCTCCAAATCACCTCTCCCCCTCCCCAACGGCATCACCTCTCCCCCTCCCCAGCGGCATCACCTCCCCCCTCCCCAGCGGCATCACCTCTCCCCCTCCCCGCTCCAAATCACCTCTCCCCCCTCCCCGCTCCAAATCACCTCTCCCCCCTCCCCGCTCCAAATCACCTCTCCCCCTCCCCGCTCCAAATCACCTCTCCCCCCTCCCCGCTCCAAATCACCTCTCCCCCCTCCCCGCTCCAAATCACCTCTCCCCCTCCCCGCTCCAAATCACCTCTCCCCCTCCCCAGCGGCATCACCTCTCCCCCTCCCCAGCGGCGCTCAAACTCAACTCTCCCCCTCCCCGCTCCAAATCACCTCTCCCCCCTCCCCGCTCCAAATCACCTCTCCCCCTCCCCGCTCCAAATCACCTCTCCCCCTCCCCGCTCCAAATCACCTCTCCCCCCTCCCCGCTCCAAATCACCTCTCCCCCTCCCGCTCCAAATCACCTCTCCCCCTCCCCAGCGGCATCACCTCTCCCCCCTCCCCAAATCACCTCTCCCCCTCCCCAGCGGCATCACCTCTCCCCCCCCCGGCGGGGGAACAGGCAGCTGCCACGCGGCGCGTAAGATGGCGGACCCCGTTCCTCCCTCGCGGCGCCGAGTCAGATAATGGCGGCGCCCGGAAGTACAGATAGGTGTCGCTCCCCCACCTCTGGCGCCAAACGGAACTGAGAAAGGGCGCATAACTGAGACACGTGTGTGTGTGTGTGTGTCTCACTGTCCACTGCCCCCCCCCCTCCTGTCCACTGCCCCCCCCTCCTGTCCACTGCCCCCCCCTCCTGTCCACTGCCCCCCCTCCTGTCCACTGCCCCCCCTCCTGTCCACTGCCCCCCCCCCTCCTGTCCACTGCCCCCCCCTCCTGTCCACTGCCCCCCCCTCCTGTCCACTGCCCCCCCCTCCAGTCCACTGCCCCCCCTTCCTGTCCACCGCCCCCCCCTCCTGTCCACCTCCCACCCTCCTGTCCACCTCCCCCCCTCCTGTCCACCTTCCCCCCCTCCTGTCCACCTCCCCCCCCTCCTGTCCACTTCCCCCCCCTCTCCTGTCCACTGCCCCCCCTTCCTGTCCACTGCCCCCTCCTGTCCACCTCCCTCCCCCTCTCCTGTCCACTTCCCCCCCTCCTGTCCACTGTCCATCCCTCCTGTCCACTGTCCCCCCATCCTGTCCACTGTCCGTCCCCCCCTCCTGTCCACTGTCCGTCCCCACACCCTCCTGTCCACTGTTCATCCCCCCCCTCCTGTCCACTGCCCCCCTCCTGTCCACTGCCCCCCCCTCCTGTCCACTACCCCCCCCTCCTGTCCACTGCCCCCCCTCCTGTCCACTGCCCCCCCCCTCCTGTCCACTGCCCCCACCCCCCCCCCTCCTGTCCACTGCCCCCCCTCCTGTCCACTGCCCCCCTTCCTGTCCACCTCCCCCCCTCTCCTGTCCACCGCCCCCCTCCTGTCCACCTCCCCCCCCTCTCCTGTCCACCGCCCCCCCTCCTGTCCACCTCCCCCCTCCTGTCCACCTTCCCCCCCTCCTGTCCACCTCCCCCCCCTCTCCTGTCCACTGCCCCCCCTCCTGTCCACTGCCCCCCCTTCCTGTCCACCTCCCTCCCCCCCTCCTGTCCACTGCCCCCCCTCCTGTCCACTGCCCCCCTCCTGTCCACTGTCCGTCCCTCCTGTCTACTGTCCGTCCCCCCCTCCTGTCCACTGTCCGTCCCTCCTGTCCACTGTCCCCCCATCCTGTCCACTGTCCCCCCCCCCCCCTCCTGTCCACTGTCCGTCCCCACACCCTCCTGTCCACTGTTCATCCCCCCCCCCTCCTGTCCAATGTTCGTCCCTCCCCTCTGGGGAACACGGAGAGAGAAGGGAGCGGGAAATTTTACTCACGGGCAACGCCAGGTCTCTCTCTCCCTTGCCGCTACAACTCACCTTTCTCCCTCCCCGCCGCCGCTCCAACTGGAACAGATGGCGGCGCCCGGAAGGACCCCCTTTGACGCCACCCCCCCTGCCTTTGACGCCACCCTCCCCTCTCCCTTTGATGCCCCCCCTCCCTTTGACGCCCCCCCCCTGCCTTTGACGCCCCCCTCCCTGCCTTTGACGCCTCGCCTCCCCTGACTCCCCTCCCTGGTGCTCCCCTCCCCGGCGCTCCACTCACATCACCTCCCACACACTGACTGACACACACAACTTACTGACACACACACACGCTGACTGACGCACGCACACTAACTGACGCGCGCACACACACTGACTGACACACACACACACACTGACTGACACACACACACTGACTGACACACACACACTGACTGACACACACACACTGACTGACACACACACACTGACTGACACACACTGACTGACACACACTGACTGACACACTGACACTGACTCACACACACACACTGGCTCACACACACACACTAACTGACGCGCGCACACACACACACACACACACACACACACTGACTGACACACACACTGACTGACACACACACTGACTGACACACACACCGACTGACACACACACACAGACTGACACACACACACCGACTGACGCGCGCACACTGACTGCCGCACGTGCACACACACCCCCACACACCCCCACACTGACTGCCGCACGCGCACACACACTGACTGACTGACTGCCGCACGCACACACTGACTGACGCGCACACAAACCCTGACTGACGCACACATGCACGCACACACTGACTGAGGCACACACACACGCACACACTGACTGTGTGTGTGTCAGTCAGTCTGTGTGTGTTTGTGTTTCTGCCTCAGACTCACTGACGCGCGCGCAAACACACAGTGACTGACGCACACACGCTACATGAAGCTGTAAAGGAGGGAGGGTGGGGGGACTGGATTGATGTGAATGGGGGACAAACAGAGAGAGGGGGGAGGAGGGAGAGAGGAACGGGAACATTACATCCCGGGCAACGCCGGGTCTCTCAGCTAGTATATATATATATAAAATTGAGTCCAGTCCGCGCTCTTGCTCTTTAGGATAGTGGAATGGTGGTTCCTCTCTAATCTCTTGCAGCTCTTAGTGTTGAAGGTGTCTGCCCCCACCTCCAATATGGATCCCAGCAGGAAAACTCCAACCGCGATACCAAGTCCCAGAAAAAAAGAAAAAACACAAAAGCGCACCAAGATTGAGATATGATATGTATTGACAACAAATAAAGATAATAATATGCACTTACATATATAAAAACTTTAATGGTCCAGATCACGATCGTCACTTCTATTGGTAGGGCAACATATGGGATGAAGAGGGGGGGTAAATCTCTGTCCTCAGGAACAAGCCCCGCGCGCTGGGGCTGTATTCAGAGGCTGCGCTGCGTCTCTGCTTCACACGCTTGTCGGCGTGTTGATCTGCTCAGTATATATATATATCTACTATATATTTGTGAAAGTGTTCTATGTGGCCGTGTCTGTATGTGTCTCCCTGTGTCCCTCCCTGTGTCCCTAGCGGCAAACCCATTGGCTCCCTTGGCCAACCCCCGCACACCTCTCATTGGCCAGACACACACATACACTCACACAGAGATACACACACACACACGGATACACACACAGGCAGGACACGGAGACACACACACAAAGATACACACACACTGAGACACACACAGATACACACACACACACACACACTGAGATAAACACACACTGAGACACACACAGATACACACACACACACACTGAGATACACACACACTGAGACACACACAGATACATACACACTGAGATACACAGACAGGACACAGATAGACAGACAGGACACACACACACATATACAGACAGGACACACACACACACACACCACCCCCCACTCTGTCCGTCCGTCCCCATCACCAGCTCCAGACGGAGGGGAAGCGCGGCCCTCCTACCCCAGCCGCTCCCTTACCTCCCTGGCGCTACCCGCCCCCTAAGGTAAGTCACT